>NW_015386503.1:328762-345841 GCF_001527695.2 Protobothrops mucrosquamatus | reverse complement strand
CCCCCCCGACGGGACCGGCCTTGGCCTCCGAGAGGACTCCCCAGGTTCCCCTCGGGCCAACCCCGAACCCCCTAAAAATTTAACAAAACATCCCTCTAAGAAGGTATATAATTTCCTCCTTCTTAGATCCCTCCCTGCTGCCGCTAAGTGCCACCTCTCGGGGTTCCAAACCCTTTCATTAAGGCTGGCCCTCGGGATCATGTTGGGCCATGCCTGCGCGATGGGGGAGTCACGCAGGACTAGCAATTCCCTCCTGGAATACAACTCCCAATCATGGCGGGAGGTCCAACAGCAGAGTTGGGAGAGGGAAAAGTCCTCGTGGTGGTGGTCAAGGGGTCTGATGGGTTAAAAGACGGTGTCACCTCGGTCCAGCCAGGCCGTTAGGCCACCATGGCCCCATGTCGTTAGTCCTCCCAGGGCTGCCGAGCTGCCGTCGCGTCGAGCTATTGGCCACCGCCGTATCAGGCCGCCGCCACATCTGGCCGCCGTTCTTCCTGGCCGTTCTTTCTGGCCATTAGGCCCCGAAATGTCCGGTCGGCGATTTCCCAGCCGCCAGGTCCCAAGTCCTCCGGCAGCCAGTACTCCCGGCCGCCAGGCCCCACATCGCCAGGCCCCGCGTCGGCCGGCCGCCGACCCTCCCGGCCGCCAAGCCCCAAGTCGACCAGCCTCCGGTGTTCCGATGTTCCCGGCCAATTGGCCCCAAAACGACCGCCAGGCCCCGAGACGACTGGCTGCCGGCTCCCCCCGGCCGCCCGGCTCCACTTTCCAACCTCTCCGCCAGGCCGCCAGGCCGCTCGGCTTCGTTCTCCTCGCCCGGCCTCTCCAACCTCTCCGCCAGGCCCCGGCCTCTCCTCGCCCGGCCTCTCCAGCCTCTCCGCCAGGCCCCGGCCTCTCCAACCTCTCCACCAGGCCCCGAGGCGACCCGCCGCCAGCCCGCTGTCAGGCCCGGTCAGGCCCCGAGATGGCCCGCCGCCGGTTTCCCCGGCCGCCCGGCCGCCCGGCCGCCCGGCTCCGTTCTACTCGCCNCTCGGCTGCTCCGCTCTCCCCTCACGGCTCACGGCTCCGACCGGGTGGTCCAACTCGTCCTTTTCGCTCGCCGACCCTCTCCTCCTTCCAACTCCGGCCGGCGAGCACCCCCGGACCTTTCAAGGCTCCCCCATCTCCGCTGAGGACCCCGCGGAGACTACGGAGCCGAAAACAGTAGGTCCGCCATCCTCACACATGCTTGAAGACCCATCCCATCTTTTTTTATATAAATATTTTATTAATTTTCTAGTTTTACAATCAAGTACTTAATAGGCAACGTGTTGTCTGGGTCCATTAGTAATTCCATGGTATATATTAACTTCTTCAATCTAGATCCAATATCGCACCATCAAATGTTTCCTCTCTTCTTCCGATAGTACCTGTTTTCCCACACTAGGCAAATACAATTCTTATTGTTATTAGTAAATATACAATTGAATATCAACATCTTTGTTACATTTTTCTCATAATATCAATAATATCAGTTTCTAACCAAAACATATCTTAATTGCATTTGCACTTAATATCCATATGTTCAATCAGTATCCTGTTTTTGCTTTTTTAAAATTTTAATTTCCCATCAGTGTTCAAAATTGTTTATAATTTCAAAGTAAGCTATATTTGGGTAACCAAAAGCGTCCCTTATTCAAACTTCTTAGTGTTTTCCTGTTTCCCTTCTTATATCAAAATCTAATATTCTAGATACAAATCTAATAGAATAGAATAGAATAGAATAGAATAGAATAGAATAGAATAGAATAGAATAGAATAGAATAGAATAGAATTGGAAGGGACCTTGGAGGACTTCCTAGTCCACCCCCTGCTCGAGCAGGAGAACCTATATCATTTCAGACAGGTGGATGTCCAGTCTCTTCTTAAAAATCTCCAGTGATGGAGCGCCCATGATCTCTGGGGGTAAGCTGTTCCACTGGTTGATTGTCCTCACTGTCAGGAAATTTCTCCTTAGTTCCAAGATTGCTTCTCTCTTTGGTCAGTTTCCAACCATTGTTTCTCGTCCTTCCATTTGGTGCTTTGGTCAACAACCTGGCCCCCTCTGCCCCTCAGATACTGGAACACTGCTATCATGTCTCCCCTATTTCTTCTTTTCCTTAGACTAGCCAGACCCAAATCCCGTAGCCATTCTTCATATGTTTTAGTCTCCAAGCCCCTGATCATCTTAGTTGCTCTTCTTTGAATTTTTTTCCAAACTCTCAACATCTTTTTTGTGGTATGGTGAGCAAAATTGGCTGCAGTATTCTAGATGTGATCTTACTAGGGCTTTATAAAGCGGTTATAGTACTTCTTGTGATCTTGATTCTATGCCTCTGTTTATACAACCCAGGATTTTGTTAGCTTTTTTGGTTGCTGCTACACACTGCTGACTGATAGTCAAGTGATCGTCCACTAGGACTTCAAGGTCCCTCTCACAGTTACTGTTTTTGAGCCAGGTCTCACCCAATTTGTATTTGTGCCTTTGGTTTTTCCTGCCTAAATGTAAGACTTTGCTTTTCTCCACATTGAAACTCATTTTGTTGGATAGGGCCCATTGTTCAAGTTGGTCAATATCTTTTTGGATCCTGTGTTTGTCTTCTGGGATGTTGGCTACTCCTGCTAGTTTGGTGTCATCTGCAAATTTGATGAGTTCCCCTTCTATTCCCTCATCTAAGTCATTGATAAAGATATTGAAGAGTGCTGGGCCTAAGACGGAACCTTGTGGTACCCCACTGCTTACTTCTCTCCATGTAGATGTAGTGCCATTGAGGACTACTCGTTGAGTACAGCTTGTTAGCCAGTTACAGATCCATCTGGTAGTGATGTTGTCTATCCCACCTTTTCTTAGTTTACCAAGGAGTAGGTTGTGGTCTACCTTGTCAAATGCCTTACTGAAGTCCAAGCAGTGGTGGGATTCAGCCAGTTCGCACCACTTTGGCAGAACCAGTAGCTATTTTTTTGTTGCTCAGGCCCAGAATGGACTTCCAGAAGCAGCATCCACACAGAGAACCGGTTGTTCACATATTTGAATCCACCACTGAGTCCAAGTATACTATGTCCACTGAGTTTCCCCAGCTGCTTCACCGATAGCTTTGCATTGCTGCCGGCCGCCTCCTTTTCGTTTCCCCCAGCCGTCTCACTGATCCTCTGCTTCTCCGGGCTTTCAGGTAGCCCTCCATTGGTCTAGAGGTTCTCTGGTGTCCTCTTTATACTGTGCAGCCACTCTGTTGGATGCGGGGGGAGGGGTGCTCCGGTTCCGGTTCGCTGTTCTCAGTTGCTTTCTCTCTCTTTTTTTTTCTTCCCTGCATTGAGCTGCTTAGCTGTGCTCCGGAGCTAGCTCTCTGCTGCCGGCTGCCTCCACGTTTAGGCATTCGTTCGCTGTGCTCCTGTTCGCTAGTGTTTTCCTTTCTAGTTTATCTTTCTAGTTATGATAGTATTTCTATTTCTAGCAATTATCTATTTTCCATCATATTCAAACATCTAGTTAATAATATAATATCCCATCTAATGGATCCCATCTATGGAGGGGTTGGAAAAAATGTCAAAAAAATCAAGATGGTGCCAGGGCTGAATGACTGAAGACCCACCCCATCTTTAATGCATTGCCATACTTTATTTCCTATCTAGTTGTAAGTGGTGCAGTACAATATTTGTTGGGCGCTGATAGAAAGCA
Source organism: Protobothrops mucrosquamatus (assembly GCF_001527695.2). NCBI lineage: Eukaryota > Metazoa > Chordata > Lepidosauria > Squamata > Viperidae > Protobothrops > Protobothrops mucrosquamatus. The sequence goes on along the minus strand of NW_015386503.1, from coordinate 342,150 downwards.
AACCTGTGTGGTATGAACAATACATCTTTTAGTCACACTTTGATAACTGATTGCTCATTGCAATCATTGCGTAGGATTTTATTAATTCAGGATCACTGTTAGAAATTAAATTAATACAGAGGTAGTATAATCAAACTATAATGAGTGTTGATGATTTATTTTGTTCTAAAATAATAGCCCATTTATGTATGCCTTTTTAAATAAAAAATACCAATAAAAAGGTATTTTATTCTGCATAATTCTGAAAATCATGAAAATATCTTAATACTGTATCAGTCATTTGTTTAAGATGAGCTGTTTTAAGAATTTGGAAATGCACCACAATATGATTCTAGAGAAATTGCAAATAGTTTTTTAAAAAAATTATGCAATCTAAATTGAAAATAAATTTTGGAAAAATCTTAAAAGAAAAAGATAATTTGATGAAGTTAGTGCTGAACAAAATTCCTAGAGTTTGAATGAAAAAGAAAATATCAAAATATATACCACAAAACAATCTTCGTATAATGAGCCGGAAAGTATATTATACCGAGCACTTAGATGATATATATTAAGTGCTACTTAATTCATGTTATTTGCTTAGTAGAATACTTTATAAATACTATCAGATAACCCAAATAATTGAAACGTATTATTGCATATGCTAGTATGTGCAACAGTCATGTAACAGCATGGATAAACCCAGCATATATCTGTAGACATTGAATGTGAATAGCTATTTTTTCTCTCAAACCACACAGCAAGCAATGTAGCAGTACTTGTACATGAAAATAATACCTTTAATGGAATACTTATGAGGTATTAGTTTTCTGTGTCTGAGAATTTTCACATCGTCAACGAAGTCTATAATTACCCACAGGCATGCCACAAACCTCATAATCATTATGTATTTGACTCAGTCCAATGCATCCAGACATTTCTTAATATACAGAACATACATTATGGAATCATTGAGACACCCATTCTGGTTTTCTTTCAGGAATAAATACTTTCATACTACAGAAGAGCTCAATTCTTTGCTTCTTCTGTCTGTTTCTGTGCTTAAAGTAAGTCTGCTGAATGCAGTTTTTCAAAGCGCACTATGTATTCTTTACCTTCTCCATGTTTCCTTATACCAGATCTTTTGCCTAGCTATTATTACAAATAACCCAAGGTGACAAACATACCTAACACTCCTTCCTCCTTCTAGTTCCCCCACAACAACAACCCTGCAAGGTGGGTTGGGCTGAGAGAAAGTGACTGGCCCAAAGTCACCCAGATGGCTTTCACGGCTAAGCCAGGGAGGGAAATAAACACGACACATTTCCTGTAGCTCATGAAAGCACTTATTTATTAAACTTATTTATTTACTAGCTGTACCCGGCCACGCGTTGCTGTGGCTCAGTCTGGTTAACAGATGGTGCTGTTTTTCAAAAAAAGCATGTTTTTACCTGTCACAGGTGTGACATCTATATAACAGTAGGTATATAGAAACACGCGCGTATTCGAATGCAACGTATCAAAATTTCAAAGCAATCGGTGAAGAACTTTCGGAGATTTAAGATTTTGAACAAACGAACATTTACATTTTTATTTATATAAGATTAAACCAATTTATATAGTCGCCCATCTCACAAAACAAGTGACTCTGGGAAGCTCCCCTCTGTCCTCCCAAAACAAAGGGAAAAATAAGGAAACCCAAATAACTGCTTTCCCCTTGACCTCTTCCATTGAACCTCCCCATTATATTTCTGCTTGCTCTGTCCTTTTGCTTGCTCAATTAGTTGGGTTATTAGTCTCTTCCAGACAATTCTGTTATTTCAAAGCCTTCACCTTGCTCCAAAGGTGCTGTCCTCTGGCTTTCATACTATAGAGAAGAAATGTATTTTTATATAATGGCTCTCTATCCAAAGGCTTACAGGCCAGCAGATTATTACTTGGCAAGTCACTGAGCCAAAGCCTGTAAACCAAGCAGTCTGGAAGGATTCCCCATGCATAGCGCCAAGAAGCAAGAAGCAAATGATGCAGCCCACCCCTTTGTTGTGACTGATGTTAAACATTTCCTTTTCTGGAAAATGTATGAGGCTGGGAAAACAATGAAAGGAAACCTATGAGAATATGTTCCATGTATTCCAGCTTGACTTTGAAAAGCTTCTTCTTACAGACTTCCATTCCACAGTTGCCTAGCAGATATTAATCAACTAATTTCAACTTCAACTTGTTTCAACTTGAAGGGACTATTTAACAGGGGATGTGGGTTAAGTATCTAGCTGACCTTGGTTGATCTCAAAGAGTTAAACTGGATTGGACCTAGTTAGTATTTGGATGAAAGAAAAGTAACAAATCCCACAGCTGAAGGTTGGGCTAGGAAATAAAAGCACATCAAAACAAAAATCCCAAAAGAAGTTAAAATTACAAAGAGAATTTACATGGATGTGTCCATGAAGTCGTCTGAAACTGAACTCACTCAAAGTAGCTCAAGTTTTATACTTGGCATGTTATGCCCATGTTTTCCTTTCACTCTCCACCACTTTGTTGTATTTACTTGGTACCCTCTGTTCATAAAGAGGCTTCCTGCTCTATTAGACTTGGGAGGCCTTTTAATTTAGTAAGGAATGACTGGGTATGGTTGGACACAGGAGCCACATATAGTTATTACTTGCATGAAAAAAGCAAAGAAATTATGATTACAAATTACAAGGAAATGCAAGGCCATTTAGCTGATGCTTGAGGTTGCACAGCCCTTCTTAAAGCATCATATGTGGAGTGATAATTCTGCAATAGGAATGTTACCACATAGATTAAGTATCTGGAAGAGATCTGGAACTCTTTCAAGTTTCTGTCCCTCAAAATTAATGGATTACCCAGTTTTGTTCCAATAATTAGTTATCCCTGTTGCTGCACAGGAAACAAATTACCGTCTTGTCTTCAATGATATAAAGTGAGACACCGGAGATGAATGAATAATTAATTGTCTTATGATTGGCCATACAAGCAGGGTTATGATGGGAGCTGTGAGGGCTGTTTTTCAAGGACTGGATGCACCACAGCATAACAAAAGTATACACAATGCTTTATTGCAACACACACCTTCCCCAGGCTATTGCTTTGGATCAACTCCACCTTTCTAGGACTCTCAAGCTGATATTGCCACATAAACATGTCTTTCATATTCAGTCTTTTATGCTCCATTCAGATAAAAGCCTCCAAGTCTATAAAGCAGCATTACAACCTTTGCCTTTTTCCAAAAGTTCTTTCAGTAGTTGGGTTGAGGTGCAGTTTCCCTGCGGTTTCTCCTTTTCTACTTGTTGCAAAGCTCCAAACAGGACTCTCAGCAAGATATGCAGCTTGTTGTAGTTTGTGGTCCTGACAACTGAATGAAAGTTCTCTTGCCTGCCTGTAATAGCTGCCAAAATCTTCAGATGTCATGGCTTCCCCATCTTTAGGCCATTTGCTCACTACCTTGCCTGCAACACACACACACACACACACACACACACACACACACACACATACACACACCTCCTCACTCTGTCTTAGCATTTGCTTTTGTCAGCTAAGGGCCCTGGATGGGGCGAGACTGTTTTTGGACATCCACATATCATTGAAATTGCTAGGTGTGACTTAATAATTATCACAGGTAGCTTTAACTCGGGCTTGGATGCTTGGGAGAAAAATGAGTGCAGGCAAGCTGGATTGGAAACTCTTCTGCCTTGTTGCAGCTGCTTTTTTAAACTGCAGACAGTTACTCCCACTTCACTCCCTTACAGAAGGATGGAATAATGGCTGGACCATAAAAAAAAATGCTGCTAGCAGAACACACCTCATAGGTCATAGAACACACGTTTTTAATATTAAAATTATACAAGTAAGAAAACTATAATATACATATGGGGAGGCATTGCCATAACAACTTGAATGCTATGCCTAGAACATGTTAAGATTTACCACTACGTATTATGATCAGCATTTTTATAAGAACCAATCAATCATGGATGCTTTATGAAAAATGGTGATAATCCTAACATGGACCTGGCCATTTCTTTCTCAACAATAAATTCTCATATCCCAAGATGCAAAAACACTCAAGATAACTCTTCTTAATTTCATACACATAGCAATAAAGACAGGAGTCTAGTAAGATAAGATTCTGGTCGCTCCCCCCCCCCTTTTTTTTTTTTTTCTTTTGCTACTCCTGCTTCTCCCAAATGACCGAGAAACAATAATAACAAGGCTTTTCAAGAAATGCAAAAGCAGAAAAGGAGAGCCTAGCTAAGTCATATATTTCAGGCCTGCGAATGGTGCGTGGTGTAAGTTACTTTTGCCACTGCTGACTGTTTATTATGTTTGTCTGGTTGCCTGGGGAACTAGCTCACACCGTTTCATTCATTTTATAATGTTCCTGTAAATGTTAGGTAGGGCTGGGATTTATTATGCACTGTCAACACCTCAAATGGAACGCGCCACTGAGCTCCACTTACTTGGCAAGCTGCCGTTGCTTGGTCCTCTTTTTATTCTCAATAATTTTAAAGTAAAAAAAAAAAATTAGCTTCAGGCATCCAGATTTCTACTATGCACGCAATCCAGGGTACACTTCTGCTTGCCTGTCTGATCTCCAACAATAAGTATAGGTGGTGAGATTCTCAGGGGAGCCATTTGCCAGGCGAGAACTGATGCCCAAGTGGTCAGGGGGACATGCAAGTGAGCAAGCCAGCTCCCAGGGAATGGAATCTGTGACTGTCCTATGATTTGTAAGAGGTAACATTTTAGGGGAAAGAAGTAGGAACATGTTTACTGAAGGTGTTCCTCATCCTAACACACAGTGACCCCATCACCATCCACTCAACAACTTCTGTTGATTCAGAAGAAGAAGATAAATTAGTATGACCAGTATATTTTGTTTTTATTTTCCTTCTTCATTCCCATACAAGATTGCCCTTATGTGGTTGGTATCAAGTACAACAGGCTTCTTTGGGAAGATGGGACAACTGACCTGGGATAAATATAGAAATGGTATTAGAAAGACCTCAGAGAACCTTTCCTCACGGCTTAATTGGACTGGTATCCATCCATTCCTGAGTGGGTAAAAAACAACTAGCATGAAGTACACTGTCCTCATTGCCAATCTCCTATATTATCTATTCCAAAGCACTGCAATCACTTGACTTCCTCAAAGTAATGGGTGATAGTGCTTAAGTCAGCCACTGAACAGTCTGGGAACAAAGGGAAAGAGACCATTTACTGAATTGTGATCCGTAACTTTCTATGGATGGCTGGTACTGCTAAAGATAACTTGTGCTTGTTACATAAAACATTGGGAATGAGACTAAGGCAATCTCATGGAGTAGAGAAGAAATTACCAGGGTACCATAATTACAACTTATACCATATAAGAAAAGAAACTGGATCTTTGTCATAGTCAATTCACAAGGAATTTTGGTAAGAAAAAGACACCTTCACCATTTCAAGCACCATTTGGCTCTTAGCAGTTAAGAATTCCTAGGAACATCCTAAACATTGTTTATCTCTGTATCGTAATAACTACTTTAAGATATCAAGAAATATTATTCAATATTTTGTTTGGTGTTTGTTCACTTGTTCATGTTACTTCTGATGTGGAATGTACCAGTTCCACCTCTCATTCGGAAACATCTTTTTTTTTTAAATATTGTCATTAAAAGCTTATTTTGTTTATAGATCTCTTCTTACCCCAATTCATAGGAATCAGAGACCACTAGTAACTCTTTATATGGTTGAAGAATCAGACGAAATCCTTTAATTGCTGTTATAATCCTACACAATGCCTGTTTTAGACATTAGTCTGTAATTGTAAACATACAGATATATAACTCACAAAGATGTATGGACACAGTGAAATAATGTACTGTATAGCCCACCAGTCTTTATCAGTCCAGATTTTAGAATTGCATGGCAATCATAAAGCTTAAACTGAGTCAGCAAAATCACAGCCATTCCTTTTAATTTTATTCTACAGTTGCCTCCCTGTTTAATTTGAACACTATCTCTAGGAGCTTATGAGGTCTCCAACACTAATTTATTTTGTCTTGCTTAATCAGATCCACCAGAAGGAGAGCCCCAGTTTGTGCTGACTGCTTTCTAAAGCAAACTTCTGGCACTATGTGAGAGAATGGAAAGAAAACACACATTGACTTGCAGAAGAGAGTAGGAGGACTCACCAAAGCACTTGTTGGCCAAGATCTGATTAAAACTGCAAGAAGCCAAGGTTCTAGGCGGAAAGGTGAGATTCCACAATATATTATATAAATGCATAGCTTTATGGCCCTCAAAATGCATTTCAGGAGAGACCTCAAATGACTTTGTAAAGTCTTGGTATATGATACGCACAAAGCATTAAAAAAGCAAACTTCTTGGCTTGTACTAGTTTTTTAAATGTTAAGTTTCATTTTTCTTTCTTTTCGTGCAAGTTGTCAAGATAAGATTTAATGTAAAAATAATGAATCATTCTTCATGTCCGAAGGAAAAAAAAATCAGAGGTAAGATAAATCAAGGAATGGGTTTCAAAAAAACAAATTTGTTAATGCACTTATAATTTAAGCGGCATTCTGTTATTTTTGGTCCATAGGTTGTATTTATTAATATAATTGAAAAGTGAGGGAAAGGAAACAAAAGAAGTTCTACCCGATTTGCTTATTACCCCCACCCCCACCCATCCCCAAAAAGTACATTTTAGCTAAAGCAGCACAAATTCTGACATGGATACTTAATCTCACTCTTTTGTACCTAATTCCTTCTAGTGACCTATCCCCTCACATAGGCTCTTGTATTGTGCCACGTTAGGTTAGTCTCATCATTACTACTTCAGGGAATGTATATGGCTGCTCATCTAAACTTTGGGCAGAGTTCAAGAATTAAAATACAAATGTCAGAGTACAAACAATAACACCCAAGAATAAAAAGACAACTTAATTCATAGATAACAAGAGCAGCAGCAGGAGAGCTCACCTAACCTGCTGAACTCAAGACCTCGGGAAACAACCAGATTTTCAGAGCCTTGCAAAACAGGGTTGGAGTCATCTGGATCTCCAGGAAGATGCTGTTCCATAAGGCAGGCACCAAAACCTCCAGAACTAGAGCCTTAACACCCACAGCCACTCATTCTTGCCAGGGTTGAGACAAAGTCTGTTTTCCCCTAGTCGTCCTGCACAGCCTCCAAGCACTAGGAAAGGACCTTCTCAGCCCAGAGTAAAGACGTACAGCTAGATATCATCAGCATACAACATGCAGATGTTAAAATAGGAAGGTGGAGAAGGGGGAGTCCTGAGGCACCTCTCAAAGCAAAGATCTCGGACTTAACCTCTCCCCAGTATAAAGTATAAAGTGGAACTGGTTCTAGAGAAAGGAGGGGAACCACAGTAATAGAGTGCCTCTTACTCCCAATTATTGTGCTAGCCCAGAAGGATACCATGCTCAATGGTATAAAAAGCAATCAAGGAGGGTCAGGATGGATATTCTACTCCCATCCCAAGCCCACCAGGGGTCACTGACAAGTGCCATAAATAAATCAGTATTATAACAAGAGCTGAATCCTAACTGAAAGAGGTCCAAATAATCTCCTTCTTCCAGGTCCCTCACAAGCTGTAAACAAGTTTTCTAAGGAGAGGGCACCAACTTCAAGGTGGATGTAACCACCCCTCCCAAAGAAAAGCATTCACCATTACTCCATCTTAATCAACCACAAGTATCAGGGATCCAAAACGCAGGTCGCTGAGCTCATAGGAACTACTTACTATGCTTTTTTCCCCACTTCTCAGTATTCAAGCAATCCAGCACTCATAATATATAGATAATGATTCAAAAAGCCAGATGTTTCACTTCTTCATTTTCTATGTATACATCAATCAATCAATCAATCAATCAGGTCTTTATTATGGTTATAGATCAGCATAAATGTATACATCAATCTATGAAGATTTGGAGTCCATTGTCATAATTTGGATTCCACCTGATCACTTAGGCCATGATATTGACCATCAGAAAAATACAAAATTGCCGAGACATATGTTTATGTGTGTGTACAGTTGTGCAAGTTAAATCAATAGAAATAATATACTTTTTCCTAAAGTTAAATAACTAAATTTAAATGGCAATATTTGCAAGAACAGGGCCAGACAAATATTACTGGTTCTCCTAGGAACTGCAAAATTCTGCTACCCACGATCAATTTGCTGGAAAAAAAAGAAAGAAATAAGAAATAGGCTATAGGTCTAAACAGATTTATAGGTCTATTTAAAAATATTTATCATTTTAAATGCAGCTGTGTTGTCATTGACCACAGATAGACTGGTAAACTACTTAGAAAGAGAAAGACACATTACACAAAACAATATATCCAGAATGTTTAAAGAGCTTTTGTCATGCATGGTTTAACTTTGAAACATATTTTACTGAATCCCCATTTATTTTCTTTCTAACTTTTCTCTCTGTTTCCTTTCCCATCATTTTTAATCACCAAGGTACTTATGTAAATAGAAGTATTCCCTGTACTAAATGATGACTTCTTAGTACTGTAATGATGTTGAAATAAGCTAGTGCCCTCCAGATATTTTGGGCTTCAGTTCCTTTAATCTCCATGACCATGGTCAAAGCCTTGGTATATTAGGGTTGAAGTCAAACACATCTAGAGAGGGCCTAGTTGGAAAGGCATGAATTGCCCAGAAACATCCAATAGCTCTCCATTGCTCCTTTATGTTGTTACCTGGATATTTAAGAAACCATTTTAATGCCTTCCCACTGTTTTCATCCACTAGTCTCGGTGTAGTTTGAAACAATCTGAAAACATCTTGACATTTGATCTAAAAAGTAAGGAACTGCTTTACCTCAAGATGCCATTACAATGACACAAATCTCCTTAGTCTCATGCTATACAAAAGGAAAATAATTTGTTTGCATCTTTGCCCCCCCACCCCCACCTGTGTCTTTAATTCCTATTCTGTATGTTTGTCTGATGATATGTAAGCAAAAAATAATAATCCAAATCTTTGAGGAAACAATTGAAAACTTGTTAAACAGGGTATGTGGGGTGAGACTGGTGTTTCTGCAAATAGGAAAATTAGAAAATTCCACATGGCTCCAGTGCTTTAAAAATGGCAGCAATCAGAGCCACTAATCTTGCTGCAGTTTCAAATGCATTAGATCTAAACAAATACATCAGTTCACCTGCAATTTCACAAGACCCACAACCTGGTGCAGAATATGGAGTATGAAAAGGTTCTTATAGGAGAGCTATCAGACCTAGGTAACTGTTAATTATTAATTATTATTTTCTATCTCTCTTTACTTCCATGTAGTGATCATTTGGATTTTTGCAGCCCAGATTTCAGATGAGATTTTCAAATACTCTGTAACTATGTCTGTATGCAAAAATAATAAAACAACAAAAACACTGCAATCATATGAAATGCATTATGTGGGCATAACCTTTCAACCAGAGTAAACCAAATGAGATCAGGATCTACTGGCAGTCTCTGATGTACATTAGGAAAAAATACTGCTGAAATAGAAATAGTAATAACAGCTTCGGGGAAACTTAGCCCAGGTTGATGCTGGACCATGTTTCTGGACTGAGCATTCACACAGACCTAGTTTCATAATTTTAAAGGTTATATTTTTATATAATTAAGTGCATCACTCTTAAATTTTTATAGCTTTATTTATTTGTTCTTTATTTATTAGCTATCCATTTTACCACAAGATAACTCTGGGCAGCTTACAATCATAAAAAATAAAAATATGTAGGGCAGGGGTGGGGGGGAGGTGGGATCTGTTGTTAATCCATCAACCACCTCCACTATGATGGAGGAATACCTTGTTTAGTAAAATAAAGTAGAGGTTACTATTGTCCCCTCGTGAAAATATATGGGAATAACCAGTGGTGGGATTAAAATATGTGAACAATCGGTTCTCTGTGTGGATGTTGCTTCCGGAAGTCCATTCTGGGCCTGGGCAACAAAAAATTAGCTCCCCGTTCTGCCAAAGTGGTGCGAAATGGCTGAATCCCACCACTGGGAATAACCCCACCGCAGCCGACTAAAACATTTCACTCCTCTTAAATCAGGGAAGGTTGATCATCATTTCTCACTCTTGGTTGATAAGCCAATGAATCTGATGATGGGGTTGATCAGATAAGGATCATATGGATATAAGTAAACTGTGGACATGGATTGTAACATATGATCCTTTTTTCTCCTCCTCCCTTTCTTCTAAAACTAAATAAAACAAGTCTCTTAAATTTCCAATCAGCTTAATTCATAATTTTACTACTAATTCATTTGGTAAAATAAAAAACCCAGATCGCCATCACCAAACACACCCCCCCGCCAAAAAAGAAGTAAGCCATTCTAACCAACTATTTAAACAGCCTCTAGCCACAGAAAGATGGTCTGCAAAACAAGATCCCTATGAAGCACTTCAAACTATCAAGAGATTTTGCCTGCAATGAGGCATTTCTAAAATAACAGCCTGATTTATGCATTATAATAAGTCAAGGTTTTCTATAAACATGGTTTGCTGAACATGGATGAAATATATCATTACATCATAATAGATGGAGTCACATGTCACTCTTTGCCAAAAACAATGAAGATAAATAATGACTTAAAGTGATGCATAAACCAGTTCAGAGCTTCTGAGAGAAATCACTACAATCACATCACGTTTCTCATTTTGTGACCTGGTATAGGGGGCATGATGATTTTCAAGGACTGAAAGATATGAGAAGGGTGAGTGTAAACTACCTTTAACTATACTTCCTTTTGTTATCTTGTGCCTCTAATATCTTATCTCAAAAGGAAATAGTGCGATAAGTAGATACATATGTGTGCCTTTTCTCTGTAAAACACTAGAAAATGGCCCAATCACATGGAGGAAGACAGGAGGACAAGCAAAACATAACTTTGTTTATTTTAAAGGATCAAATTGCCTATCAAATTGAAAAGATTGGCAAAAAGATATATACCAGAAAATCCCAGGATGGCTCTCAACGATGGAAGCATTCGTTCACCCTAATCTATTGAAATTTGAGAAAATCTGGACATATAAGGACATTTTGAATATTGAAGGGAATTTAAAATCTAAACAAGAGCTTGAACACCAGGTTATTGAACATCATGGTGGCTTCAAATGCAATTGCAATCTAGATACGATAGAGATCTTAAAATGTATGGCTTTTATAAAGACCAGACAATGTTTGATCAGATATTGCTGGCCTTTGAAGAAAAACTGATCAAGAAATTATATAATTTCTTATTAAATTTGAAAATGGAAAATGAACAAATGAAAGAAACAATGACACAATGGGCAAAAAACTTTGGATTTAATATAGAATTAGAGAAATGGCAAAATCTGTGGGAAAGAAATTATACATTGACAATGGCAACTTCTTATAAAGAGAACTTATGTAAAATGTTTTATAGATGGCACTTACCACTGGTTAGATTAGCAAAAATGTTCCTAAACATGTCTAGTAAATGTTGGAAATGTAACCAAAACCCGGGCACATCTTACCATCTGTGGTGGACTTGCGGTAAAGCAAGAAAATTTTGAGTTAAAATGCACACTTGGTTAGAAAAACATGTTACAGAAACATATAGATTTTAAACCTGAACTTTTCTTATTAGTTTTAGTACCAGAAAAATTTGATAAACACAGTGTATATCTAACATTGCATGTATTGATAGAGCGAGGATTGTATTTGCTCAGCACTGGAAGAAGGAAGAAACACCATCAGATGAAGAGATGATTAAGAAGATATTGGACTGCGCTGAAATGGACAGATTCATGCTGAGGATCAAAGAGAAAGAAGATACAGAATATTTTCAGACATGGAATTAATTTTATCAATGGCTGGAAAAACGGTGCAGAATCTAGGAATATAATTTCCATTATTAAGCAAAACAAAAAGTAACCCAGATAACATGAGGCTTATCAAGCACTAATGAAACTCAGTCTTGGATGGGCTCAACCCATCCAAGACCGAGTGGCTGTGGTTACCGGCGCCTCGGCATAGTCAGCTGATTCCATCGCTGACTATAGGGGGCGAAACACTGGCTCCCTCGGATCGGGTACGCAACTTGGGTGTCCTCCTGGATCCACGGCTGACACTGGATGATCAGTTGGCGGCCGTGACCAGGGGGGCGTTTTATCAGGTTCGTCTNCATAATTTCTAAGGAGACATTTCCTGACAATTAGAACGATTAATCAGTGGGAACAGCTTCCCTCCAGAAATTGTGGTGCTCCAATACTGGAGGTTTTTAAGAAGAGATTGGACCACCATTTGTTTGAAATAGTATATAGGATTTCCTGCTTGAGCAGGGGGCCGAGCTAGAAGACCTCCAAGGTCCCTTCCAACTCTTTGTTATTTTGTTATTTTGTTCTAGGCTACGGGACCTTATATACTTTGGCACACAGGTTATTTACCATGTTAAATTTATTTCTGAAACCGATACAGTCAGAAATGTTTACAGGGGTTTTGTTTGTTTGTTCATTTGACAGTAAAATAATTTTGAACCCTAAGGCGAGGGATTAACCTTTTTCCCACGGTAGTCATTTTTTGTATATTGACTAGGTTAGCTTCAAGCTAGGCAGCAGTACTGTAGCACCTCATTAAATTAGGGGTATAGATTAGAAAAGTACATTGGTATGTTTTTTTAAAACATGCTTTCTTCCTATTGGGTCCTAGTTATAGAGTTATTACACAAAATTAATGCAGTTACATACTCACATACCTTGTGCCAATTAGGTTCCCATATAATGCTAAGCCTTAAGGCGTGGTTTATAAATTGCAGCAATTAACACATACTCCAAGCAACCACCATTTCCTACCATAAGATGTGAGCCTCACCAGACAAGAGACTGAAATAGCAACAGGAGTCCACAACAGACTATAAATAAAGCCCCCCCCCCAGGGGTCTGACTCATTTCTACAGATTTAAAAAAAATGCCTGCCTCCAAACAACCCTGAGCAATTTACATTGTAAAAAGCCAGAACAATAAAAGACACACTGCAACAAGATCAATTAACAAGGGTTGAGGCTGCCAGAACAGCAAGAGCCAGAACTTTGTATCTCCCTTAACATCCCAAGCAGGGAAAGAGGAAGAACAGGAGGAGGAGGAGGAGGAGGAGGAGGAGGAGGAGGAGGAAGCAGATGGTATGTTTCTAGATAGAAACACAGGGTACGCAACTTGGGTGTCCTCCTGGATCCACGGCTGACACTGGATGATCAGTTGGCGGCCGTGACCAGGGGGGCGTTTTATCAGGTTCGTCTGATTCACCAGTTGCGACCTTTTCTGGACCGGGACGCCCTACGCATGGTCACTCATGCCCTTGTCACCTCCCGCCTGGACTACTGTAATGCTCTCTACATGGGGCT
>NW_015386503.1:315471-328368 GCF_001527695.2 Protobothrops mucrosquamatus | reverse complement strand
ACTCGACGCTCCCATATAACACCGCTGCTGCGCGAGCTGCATTGGCTGCCTGTGGCCTTCCGGGTGCGCTTCAAGGTGTTGACTATCATCTTCAAAGCGCTCCATGGCATCGGACCCGGATACCTTCGAGACCGCCTCCTGCCGCAGATTACCTCCCATCGACCTGTACGCTCCCACAGAGTGGGTCTCCTCAGGGTGCGGTCGGCCAGACAGTGCCGGCTGGCGACCCCAAGGGGGAGGGCCTTCTCTGTGGGAGCTCCCACCCTCTGGAATGAACTGCCCCCAGAGATCAGGGTGATCCCTGATCTCCCTTCCTTCCACCGCGCCCTTAAGACCTGGTTATTCCAACTTGCAGGACTGGCCTAGGGCAATTTTTAGAGGGGTTTTAATTATATTTTAATTAGACTATATTTAAATATTTCTTTTTAATTAATTTTAATTCTGTAATTGTCATTTGTGTATTTTTAATCGATTGTCAGCCGCCCTGAGTCCGCAAGGAGAAGGGCGGGATATAAATTTAATAAATAAATAAATAAATAAAATAAATAATAGAAAACTAAATAATAATAATAATAATAATAATAATAATAATAATAATAATAATATAATAAAAAAGATTGGCAAAAAGGCAGAATATAAGGACAGATTCTCCCCAGCTTGTGAAGAAAAATCACAAAGAAAGAAAAAGGTAAAAACCTGGTCTTTCAAATGACAGGACAGCTTGTGTATTGTGCTGCATCATAGGGGATTGACATGTAAGCCTAACTGACATATATGCCTCTTAATCAGCCCTGCCCCAAAAGTTAGATCCAGTTTTTCCTTTTGAAAGGGGGCACTCTAGTTATAGCTGACAAGGGAATTTCTGGGTGATGGGGATCTGGGTAGCTGGACAACCTCTGCACCCCACTTCCATGGATCAGAATTGATAGGGGCTTCTTGATAAAACAGGATTAGAAGACCCTATCCTCAATCCTCAAATCAAGTTCTTACAGATGACTAAACCAGGAAGACCTGAGGATCTTTCAGAGTACTAAAATAATGGTGTTTTTGACCCTGCTAAATTGAAATTTTCCAGGTCTACTTGCTGCCATTTTATTATACTTACTAACTGTGTTTTTTAAGATTTTCATCTGTTCTTTTTGTATTGGTTGTTTTATTTATTGTGTGCTGTTCAAAATCTCCTTTGGTGAGATGGGTGGCTATGCAGTATAAATTTGATAAATAAAGTTTCAAGGACATTCCTCCATTAATGAATTCCTGCACAATGGTGAATAAGAAATACATTGACAGGTATTATAATTTAGGTTGTACTAAGCAAAGAACAATATGGTAGCTTTAGCCTTTCATGAAATACAAGCTCTTTTATGTATTCACAGGTGAGATGTAGCTAGTTTGCTTTTTTTCTTATCAACTACATCAGTTCCTTAGTAATACTGTTTCTAAGTGAAAGTCAATATTTTCCTGTTTTCTCTCATTTGCTATCATGGAGTTAGCCTCATGGCATTTAACCAAGAGATTCTGTAATAAAGACTGATGATCTCCCATCCCAAATCTTGTCATGATAAAACACAAAATAAAAACAAAATATTTATAGCTAGAAATAAATAATTTTCATTATTTATTTACTGATTTTCCCCCAAAGCTTGATTGTCCCTCAATAACTGTTTTGTATGAACAGTTTAATTTAATTTTAACTCAAGGAAATGTAGCAATTCCTATCTCACAAGAACAGATGTTGTGTAGGCTTTTCATAGCAGACAAACCACATCATGAAGACATAGCGGGATGTTATCTCATTTCTTTTCTCCTTCAAAAAAAGGAGACCAAGGAAATTACAGATTTGTAAGCTTGATGTCAATGCTGAACAAAGTCCTGGAAAAGATTATTAAATAAGCAGCCTCTCTTTCAAGAATCACAAACATTCTAAGTGAAATTCATAATGTCTACTAAAATTACTATATTATGTTGTAGGTTTCACCCGAGCAAAGTGGATCTCTTTTTCTACCTCTGTCACAGATAAGGCATTTTTGTTCAGATTATAATGAATCGGGACATATAAATATCACATACACTGTGCTAGAGAATCTGTTGTCCACCAGATGTTGAACTACAATTCCCAGTAATGCCAGCTTACATAGCTAACAGCAAAGGCTGTGAGCAATGGTAGCTTGGAACCATATCTAGTATGGTTCCTTCCAGCCACCTATCATCCATTCTAATTTTAAATTTTGGTAAGGCCTTCACTTTAGCCAGGTTTTCTGTATAAGGCCTCTAGACAGACCCTTATATACCCAGTATTGAAGAAATTTCCAGCTAGAGGATTCAACCTCTGTTTAATGCTACTACTACTCTTAGGCAAGGACTCGAAAATACCCTCTCAAGTCATCCAGTTTTGTATTATCATTTGTACGATACACCATACCCTAACTCAGAATCAGAACTTCTTAAAATAGTATTTTATTTGGATTTATTTTAGTATCTATGTTCTTATTTTAGACTCTAGTATGCTTACTGTTCTCTCTTAGAAACACATACATATATAGAAGGATGCAATACTTCTTTTATTCAATATTTTGTTTGCATCTGGCTTCAGGCTATAATTAATTTGATTTGGAATTTGAACCGTATCTAATATACATCATGTTTTTACATTTACATTTATTTGTAGGCCACCTCATTTAGTGATTCTGGGCAACTTTTGACACAACTTTCCCACTGTATTGGAATAAATTCTAGTTCCTAACAAAATCAAAAGCATTCAAAAGAAGTAAGCTCTCAGTGCCAATATCCTGCATCACTATCATGGAAGCATCACTATCTCTTGGTGGGGGGGGGGGGAAAGAATTCTTCAACTGTTCTATTAAATTTATAAGCTATTCTTGAATGTTCAAGCTATCTGCATTTAACTTAAGTTGTCTGATGATCATCAAGGCATGGCAAAATATAACGAGCCATTCTTTTAAAAGAGCAATATTGGCTTATTTTAACCACAAAGTGATCAAGTTTGCCTCGACTCATAAATAAGACCCCTAAATGTTGTTGTAATGAAGTCTCTACCCCATCCGAATCTGGCAATTTGCTCTTTGAAAAGCAGCAGTTAATATGATAACTGTAGACCATGCAGATGGCATCTCATTACTCCTCATTTTGGAGGTGCCAAATCTGTATGGGATGCCGTCATTATTATGGCTTAAAGTTGGCTAAGGTCACCCTGGTTCATCTGTTTTTTACATTGGTCGCCTTCTCCTTAGGACTTGCCAAACAAACCTTTTTATTTTTGCACACGTTTATGTTGATGTTGTGGTTTCCGAAATTGGATTCTGGCTCCAACAGGCCTGCGTTTCCACAGCAACTCCGGGCCTTATCTGCTCCTGCCGCTTGGCAAACGGACAACAAGACCTTTCAGTTTTAGGGTCCCCCCCTCCCTCTCTTCCTTTTTTCATGCTCCTTTTCTTCAGCTTTTCTATTTGGACTTTGCCTCCTCACGCATGTCCTTGAAAAATCACCTCGGTAATTAAGCACATCCTGCACGACACTGGGGTTGCCATAGCTTTGAAGCCTCCACAGCACATTTTATACAGGCAAGGATGGAAAGAAAGAAAGAAAGAAAGAAAGAAAGAAAGAAAGAAAGAAAGAAAGAAAGAAAGAAAGAAAGAAAGAAAGAAAGAAAGAAAGAAAGAAAGAAAGAAAGAAAGAAAGAAAGAAAGAAAGAAAACCAGTACCTGGTGCCAATGTGAAGCCTTGTGGAATTTAGCATATCCTACTCCAGTTATGATAAAGAAACCCTGGTACTTTCTCTCCCCCCCCCCTAATTTTCTTTCCAAATGACTCCCTCTTTTTTGCAATATATACAAAAGACACAAGTTTGCTATTTTCTGTCCAATTGACCTCCCCCCCTTTATGCACACTGGCTTGGACTGCATTTTAATTTGTGGCAAATTTTCCTTTGGCCTGATTTTCCCTCCTTCAGCAAAATGAGCTCTGATTTAGCATCCTGCAGCTTAGAGCTGTTCCTGATCTTGCATCAGCAGCAGCAGCAGCAATAACAAATCATTGACAAGCTCCCTTCAAAGAACAATAAATGATCTCATCATCTTTTTAAACCCAGCAGGAGTGGAAGGGGAAATGTACATTCCTTGACTTCAGTGAATGAATGGCTCTGTTGGGACAAGTGCAGTGGAAGACATTTCTAATGGCACCACTAAGGAAGAACTCATTCTGCTGAGTTGAAACTGTTATGTCTGCCGATTTTTTCCTTTTCCTTTTTTTTTTTAAGAATGTTTATGAGGTGGAGTGAATGAGCAAAGCGAACCAAGGAAGAAGGTAAAAAGGACTGAATGTTAGACAAGCCGCAAAAAGAATGCATGTTGACTTAATCCCTCAAACTGTCAGTGATAAACTCTGCTATCGTGTGTTAGCATGGAAACACAGATGTTGTGATGCTTGGGTATCATGGCCTCTGCACTTGGAATTATTTAGGAGATAAATTTAAATAAAATTAAAAGAAAGGGGGGTCTGTCTACAAAGCAAAGCATCCTCCCAAATTATTTTTATCTCCAAGAACATCTTAAATTCCACACCCAACTCAGGGTCAAATAACCAAGATGAGCTGAAAGTCTTAAAAGGCTCAGATTCTATGAAATTATTTTTTGTAATAGTATAATGTGTTCAATAGCCATGTATGTTGTATAACTTGATGTCTGTAACACAATGTTCATATAAACATGTAATGTAATATTTAAAAAATGGAAACCTTGCCTTTCCAGTGTTTGAAGTAAAGTCTTCATCCTGGTTCATCCAAGCTGGGAATAAATAAGCAACATGGCGACTACTTTGGGAAGATGGTTACAGTTTATTGAAGAAGCAGAAAAATGATTCTTGCAGGAAAGAGCAGAGGAGAGAGAAGGGGCTGAGCACATGGGCAGTAGATTTTTATACCCTCTCTAGCCTTTTGTTTGGAAGTTTCCTGTTCCTGTGGCATGAACTTTGAGGCTATTTCCTGTGTCACTTATTCTGACCTGAGCCTAGGTGTGCCTCTCTGGTATACTTGATGGTAATGGGTTAGTCCTATTATGTCCTAAAAGTCATATCCTGCTTCCCTGGTGATGGGGCTAATGACTCCTAGAGTTTGGGTGGGGTATGCAGATTTTCTCTTTGTCTTCTTGAGTTCTCTGGCTCCAACTTTCTGATGGTTTTACATCTGCATTTGTCTAGGGCTGGCTCTTGCTTGGGGCAGAGATTTGAGGCCAGGGAGATTTGGTTTCTGCTTTTTAAAAAAATACCTTTGAGGAAAAATATATTTTTCTGCCCCTTTTAATATTTCCTTCTCTGGGGGTGGGGCTCTGACTTCCCACACCAGTTTCTTCCCTTCCATATAAAATGTGAAGAGCAACTTTCTTATTTTCTTCCCAAAGAGCTGGGGCAAACCATACAACTCATCAGTGTAGGCAGCATCCTGAAGAAAATTCTGCAGTTCAGCTTAGAATTTTATTCTTATCTGTACAATGGTACTTCGGCACTCATTGTTAATTGATTTTGGGAGGTGCGATGAGTAGCAGAAATGATGTATACCAAACACATTTTTCCCATAAGGAATAATGTAGTGAAACTCAAGGCAGCTGACACTGACAGGTTCTAGTTTGTGCATTGAGTACCAAACAAACAAGGAATACTGGGACAAAATTTTCACGTCAAAATGTGTCAAGTATCAAATTCGATGAGTTTCAAAGCAGTTGAGTGCCAAGGTATCACTGTAATGAGAAATTATGTCAAGTACAGAAAATATTATGCAAATTAAGTTTTAGATAATTATATGCAAGCAGCTAAACATTAAAACGCAGATACACACTCAGAACTGTTATTGCAAATTAAGGTAAGATTTGTGCCATCGTATAGAAACTGTTAGCCCAAATAGCTCAATGCTAACATTGGATGGCATACAGCATACTTAATATGAATGGATGTGGAAAAGTTTGTGACCAATGCAGGCGAACTGGGTAGCCTTGTGTATGGCTGGCAACGCTTTTCACTCTCTAACTTCTATGAAAGGCACTATTCATGTCAAAGGAAGGAATTAAAAAGAAAAAAAAGAAAAACTAAGGTATTAGGTTTGATGATACTAAATACCCAAACTGAACCTTTTCAACGTACTAGGGCTGCTCAGATTAACCCATCCCTTTCTTGAGGTGAACTTATACATTGAGTTTAATATTTTAATTTTTAGGTATAGCTACTTTTTTCAACATTACATTCTGTTATTCAAAGAGATGGATTTGTACTATATATACAGTAACAAGCAAAATAGTTTATTTATTTTATTTATTTATTTAATTTAATTTATATCCCGCCCTTCTCCCGACGGGACTCAGGGCGGCTCACAACATATTTAAAACAAAGGCATATATACAATCCCCCCCTGTAAAACCGAATTAAACCAAATTTTAAAGTTGTGTTATTTCGAATTCCTTAAAATGCACCCAGTATAAAATCCTCCCTAGGCCAGGTCCGCTTGCTGAAAAAGCCATGTCTTGAGGGCGCGACGGAAGGTAAGGAGATCCGGAATCGTCCGAATCTCAGGGGGTAGTTCGTTCCAGAGGGCAGGGGCACCCACAGAGAAGGCCCTCCCCCTGGGGGTCGCCAGCCGACATTGCTTGGCCGACGGCACCCTGAGGAGNCAGTAGTCCAGGCGGGAGGTGACGAGAGCATGAGTGACTGTGCGCAAGGCGTCCCGGTCCAGAAAAGGTCGCAACTGGTGAATCAGGCGAACCTGATAAAACGCCCCCCTGGTCACGGCCGACAATTGGTCATCCAATGTCAGCCGCGGATCCAGGAGGACTCCCAAGTTGCGCACCCTCTCTGAGGGGGCCAAGGTTTTGCCCCCTATAGACAGCGATGGCGTCAGCTGGCTATGCCGAGGCGCCGGCAACCACAGCCACTCGGTCTTGGAAGGGTTGAGCCTGAGTCTGTTCCTCCCCATCCAGTTTAATGTTTAACACCTCCAAGAAAAAATAGAATATTATATGGTGGACAAAATGTGGATATTTTAGCATTAATCTTAATGCTTCTTTTTGTTACAGACATTAGAAATAAATTGATTTTATTTTCAATATACCACACCTGCTCCTTTTGCATTTACATTGGAAATTATTAAGGCATTTTATATGCATTCTTTTGTCTTATTTATTGTAGTTATTTGATTATATTTTTAGCCCATCTTTATTAATTTATAAATAACTCAAGGCAACAAACATACATAATATTCCTTCCTCCTCCTATTTGCTCCACAGCAACAATCATGTGAGGATGGATGGGCTGAGAGAGTGGTTAGCCCAAGGTCATCCAGCTGACCTTCATGCCAAAGGCAGAACTCGCAACCCCCTGCTTTCCAGACCAGCACTTTAACCTCAATTTCTTTTGTTTAAGAAAAAACTGCATTTTTCAAACTTTTTATTGGAAATACAACATGAAGCAAGATTTAGTATAAACTTGCTCTCAAAATCACAAACTGGGTCTTCTGCAAAATACATTTTATAATTAGTGATTTAAATAATACAGTGTGTGAACCCCAATAGTGAGGCACCTTTACTAAAAGGAACAATAATTCTGCATTTTTCAGATTGTTCAGGCCAGCCTATAATAAAGCCCAAATTCATTCTAATCTCACGAGTCTGTCTTCTGAACTCTGCATCCCAGAACCCCTCCGATAATTGCAAGACAATATCTCCAACTAATAATAATAGACTACAGCAGATAGAAAGCCTTCACTTGTCTCACATTCAGTGTTCAACTATTTATGAGTCCACAACAGTCATGAATCAAATAACTGGGTTTCAACAGTATAAGCAATTTTACAGCAATTTTTAGCCTTAGCACTACCTTCCTTACCTTATGATTTGTTATATTATTTCATTGTTAAGAAAATTAATATTAGCGGATATTTTGTATAGAATACTTTTAATAAACATGTATTTTCTTAATCATATGGTCCTAAAATATTCTTATTCTTAAATAAGGCATGTAGCAATAATGTGGTCCTCTTAATGTCCACTAGTAATAAGTCAAAATAATAAAATAACAGAAATGAGGCTTATGTACATGTGAATAGGATTCCATTATAAACAGAAATATATTTTATGTACTACATCAGTTTAGTAGAACTGGACTTTTAGAAAGATGGGCATATTAAGTTTACTCAATTATTTCCACTTTTCTACCTGTAGGTTTGAGTTCTTTCTTTATAGAGAACAAATTACAAATCAGTATGATTCAGAATCACTTTCCAAAAATTTCAGTGTCTTGGCTTCTCCAGGGAAGTATTCTTAATGATGGGGTATGAGTGTGCACTTAGTACATTTAAACAATGCATCAAAGACCTGAGAGTCCAACAAGATTAGTCTGCTCTTCCCAAGAATGCTTTTTTTTTTTTAGCTGTCAAACTCTTCTCAAAGCAGTGAGATGTTTACATCATATAACTGTCCCCAAGCTCCAAAGGGCACTAACTTTAGCACAGTGCAATGCAATTCACCACAACAGTTTTGAAGGGCCAATATTATATATATATAATATTATGTGTGTGTGTCACCATCAAACATAAAGTATGTCCTGAGGCAGAAATTTAATAGCTGGAGGAGATCTTCTGAATTAAGTGAATCCGGATTCTGTGGTTCTTCACCTTGTAATAGCTCACGTATGACCGACACTGCCAATCCTTGAGGGATCGAGGTGAATAATGATATTACATCAAAAGATACCATTTCTTCATCATCCTCGATTGCTGTTACTTTCAGACTCCTCAGGAAATCCTCTGACAATTTCACTGTAGCTCTGATGCCTTCGACTAGATATTGGAGTCGTCTGCTTAGCCATTTTGCCAACCCATGAGTAATGTGAGAAGAATTTGCTGACACACTAGTATTTTAGACCATCTTACATATGCCGTCATGTGGCCCTCTCTTCCATGATGGCATCCATACCACTTCATAAAAATTAAAAAAACAAAACAAATTAAACCTACTGTCGAATGAATAATTTAGAGTTCCAGCTCGAACCAGGATTGCACAAGAATAAATAAAAATGAAACCCAGGCAGCTGTGAGGAATGGAGAAATATTTATTCCCAAAAGCAAAGAGGTTTGCCTATGGGGACAGCTACAGAAAAAATGGTGTACAGAAGGAATGTTTTATAGAGGAGCTTCTCCTGGGTAGGGTCTTGAGGGATGTAGATGTGGGTAGATACTGGTTTAAGGGATCGATTAAATTAAGTGTTGTGGACTGAGTCTCTTCATTGAACTGTGGGCATTACAATTATGTTGACATTGTGTTAATAGAGTTTTATGGCTTTCCTTGTGTGTGTTTATAATTTGAAATAAGTGTTTAATTAATTCTTATTAATGGATTTCGGAAGCTATTAATTAGCAACATTGTGGAGACCTGGGTCAGTTAACATATTCCTATACAATATTTCTAACAGTTATATAAATTTATAAATTTATAAATTCTTCTCACATTACTCATGTGATTCTCTTCTTTTACATGTTTATGTAACATAGGAGCATAGATGGATTTGACTACAGACAGAATACGCAGAGTGTTGAACAGAATAGACAGGCCTCAGAAAGTATGAATAAGTAAGAGGGAACTGAATAAATCACTGTCACTTCCCTCAATGCTTTATTATTAAAATAATGATATTATATCTAAAATTTGCATCCTTTTGAGCAGCATGTTTGCTCAGTATGAGGGTTCATGCTCTCCAAGACAAACCTGATCCAATTTCTAGCACTTTTCAATAATGTTAGAAAATATTTGTTGATATAAAATTATAGATGGCTATTGTTTATTAAACTGGACAGTACTGAACTAGATTTAGAATAGAATAGAGCTGGAAGGGACCTTGGAGGTCTTCTAGTCCAGCCCCTGCTCAAGCAGGAGAACCTATAGTCTCAGACAGGTGAGATGTATCCGTGGTTTGTCTTTTGTATTTTGGTAGTATTTAATTATTATTTTATTATTCTTTGCAGTATTAATGCATCTGTCCAAACCAATTAAGTTCAAATTAAAAGACTGAATCTTGGATAAATGAAATAATCAACAGTTTATTTGAAGTACAAAGAATTACCATAAATATTAAAAATAGAGAAGAACAGATATTTATGATTTTAATATTTCCTTAATCTATTGACAAAAAATGTAGATCAAACAGCTAAAGAAATATTTCCCCTAAATCTTAACAATAATTATTTAAAGATATAAAAATCCACAACATTTGTATTTTATAGATCCCATGTGTAATGAATATTTAAATGTTTTCCCTTCATTGGGGAAGAAAAATAAAAAGTTGATTGTCTTCTTTTAAAATAAAATAAACCCAAAGCAAATCTCTACAAACCTGGTGTATTGTTGCTCTACATGGAATATCCCCCCCCCTGAGGAAATATTTCTGTTGTGATGCCTAACAGGAAAACACTTGGAAATGATTAAGTAGCTGGAAAAGTCACTGCTTTTTGTTTCTTTTCCAGTTGTTATTCCATGATTATCCCTCCCACCTTCATTATTCTGTTGGTTTGTTCTATCCAGCTATTATCCTTCATGGTTGAGTTGCAGATTATGACATATTCTTTGTCTGTTGTTGCCTTGTCTAATTTACAACTAGATCTGAAGCACTATAGGCAAACTATTTTCCGTCAATTGTTTTGCTGGTCTGTTTAAAATATTTTATCCCATCTTTCAGACAAATTAAACATTGTAAACTGTGACAGTCAATACTGCTATAGGTATTAATACAGTCATATCTGGAGCGCTGGAGCGCTTCTGAGTTGAAAGGATTAGCTGGTGACATTTTTTTTTCATTAGGGAATGCTGTTCTCAGGATCTTGGATTCTATTTGTAGATAGTTTTTTTTAAAAAATTCACATGTTAGTGATCACCAAAGAAATCTCTGGAAAAGAAAGAGCAAGTCCAGTATTATTTACATTAATTGGAAATGCTTTAACATTGTGCCTCATACACACTTGAGATCAGTGTGTAAAGTAACCCCTCCAAATTTTATCAATATTCAGTATTATTTATTAAATATCCCAAAAGCATCTGTTTTGACACAGATCCAGAAAAGGAGAAAGACAGATGGATACTGTCTGGGGTTGCCATGTGTGAACTGGATGGCCGTAAAACAATTAATTATATTATTAAACAACATCTGCTTATTCCAAGTCCTTGGGAAAGATTCAATAGGTAGATAAAAACGCCAAATCCAGTCTAAACATCTGGTGGACTGTGCAACCAACTATAATAATAATAATAATATAATGACTTTGCAAAGTCTGCTTCTGTATGAGCAGCTCTTTGCTTAGTGAATTATGAATTAAGAGTCAGCAAAAGCTGCTGCTTCACAGCCTTGGCTTTAAGTTATGCAAATTTCATGAAAAAATCTTCAGTACTTGGACTTATCAGATTTTGTTCCTCGATGTATGTGTTTTATAATATGATTAGATTACAGATTGGAGTGTAGCAAAACACAGTCTGAAACTCTTTTCTTATTCTTAAAGCAGTTCATTTATACATTCAGACTGATATGATTCTCTAGGTAGCATCAATTCTGTTTTCTCTGCAAATAAAACTCCACAATATTCCAACAACTCAAGCCTACTATGTAATATCAAGACTAACTACATTATTTTAATCCACCATATAATACTCCATAATTACAACAGTGCATGTCAAAACTGGCTTTTTTCTTCAAGGTAAAGGAATGAAGGAGAATGTTCTATTAAATAATTGCCCTTTATATTAGAGATGTGCTTTTGTTGAATGTATTAATCTCTTGGCCATTCACATACCCCAAATATTAGGAACATCCAAAATGCTCAGTCACCTTATAGGAGAGATGGGTGGCATAACAAATTAATAAATAAAATGAATCCCATTGAGGTGGGTAAAGCTGGAGGCCACATTATCTACTTTAAAATGTTCAGCCTCTTTTTTAGATTTGGGGAAGCAGTTAAGCATGTAGATGGGAGCTAGAGGCCTCTGGCAGGAAAATTACTCCTATCCTCCATATGGTACTCAAACAACTGTAACACCAAATATAGCCAGATGTTGCTGCCAGATTCAAACAATACAATTCAAGGTGCTGAAAAAAACCCCACAAAATACAATGCTGAGGGGCAGATGTGGCTCATGAGTTGCCTATCCCTGTTTTAGCACGTGAATCAATTCATGATGTAACTATGTACTCTCTTGATTGAAAGCAGCTCTTGGCTTCCAGACACAAAGTTTTCCAAACCTACAGTATATGCTAATGGAAGGAATGGAATTTATTACCTTTTCAGGCTCTACTTACAAGTATATAAAAACACAGTATAATTAAGCAATGGTGTGTTAACGTTTAAGACACCATCATTCTTCAGAAAGTATTACAGGGATTCACCTCACATGAATGCATTACTTAGCCACATTTTACAATGTAAGTTAGTAATTCATTAAGTCTGTCAATTAAGGAAAACTGCACATTTCCTTCCGATTTCAAACCACTAATATCCATCCACTAACAGTATCTACTAGGCCTCTAACAGTCACTCTATTAACTTCCCAGAGATGCTTGACATTCCCTTTTTCCTGTGACTTTTACAGTTTTAACAAAGGCCCAATTTTCACACAGTTGTAACAACTATGGGTCTCTCTATCTTCCCAAGTGTTAGATCACGCAGGCAGTAAGACACGAGTCGAGTGACAGTCAGCTCTTGGTTTATTGGCAAGGCATCAAGTAAATCCGGACTGGCTCTCTGGGCCAGGGGAGCCCTCTTTTATGGGATTCCCCTGGCTTGTAATCACACAATTCCATTGGCTGGCAAGACCCTGTTGCTAGTTAGCCAACCAGCAACGGGCATGAAACTGTATGCAG
>NW_015386503.1:301305-315371 GCF_001527695.2 Protobothrops mucrosquamatus | reverse complement strand
AAGGACTTCCTTTGGGGCCTGGGCAAGAGCTAAAGGTTTCTTTACTGCTTTCACCTTTAAACTTTCCAGCTCCTTAGAGGTCCTAATTCCTAGAACAGGCTTTCTCATTCTCCTTTCTCCTTCTTCACTTCCCCAACATCCTCTACACTTCCTGCTGCCATGTGCTCCTCAGCCAATTCTAATGCCCTTTGATTTGTTTCTGGACTGTGTACTTGCACCCAAAACTTCACTTTAGTAGGGAATACTGTTCCAAAATTACTTAGTCTACCACTTTTTCTTCTTTTCTTTTCATCTGACCTCAACCATTTCCTGCCTGAGTCTTCCAATCTTGTCCACAATCACAAATCCCTTCATGTTTGTCATATGTGCAGTTCCTAAACCTCTGCCTATAGGTGAAGGGAGTAACATCATACCTGTATAGGATTATCTCTTTACCATAGGAGTAATTCATTACTTCTCTTGCTGGAAGACTACTATAAACTCTCAAAGACTTTCCTGGGATGATTCTAGCCATCCATTCATTTTCAAGAGGCAACAACTGTTTCAAACATGCTAAAATGCTTTTGTGTCTTCTTCCTCCAACAGCTTGGGAATTTTTACATCTTTGGGACACTTCTACTCTCTTCGTGTTCTGAAAACCCTAATGGTGACTGTGCCCGTTCTGGTGACTGCACCCCTTGAAGTAAGTTTATCTGGCCCTAAACTCTGCTTGCCTCTTTCATTCTGTTCCTATGCTAGCATATCCTTCCTCTCTGTCTCCATCCAAAGCTGCTCTTCTTCTTTTTTAAACCCTTTCCTCTTGCTGTTGCTTTAATAGATCTGTGATGATATTGGCCCAAGTATCTGAGCGTAGGCCCATTTCTGGCTGGTCTCCTCCTTCTTTGGTTTATTCACAGGCCTATGGTGGTTACTTGTCTCTACCAAATAGTATTATTTTTTTTAAGGAGAATCTGTTCCTTCTGCCTTTTTCATGTCTGTCTGTGCAGGCTCTAGTAAGAGGCTTGATTTCTGTAGCCAGGATGTTGGCCATTTCCTGCAAAGTCTGAGCTCTACAAGGGTCAAACTCCCTTTTACAGCCACAACTTATTTTATTTTTAGGAAGTATTTAATAAACTCTTGAGTTTAAGCCACCTCCACTTTTGTGGTTGCCAGCCTGTGTTGGATATCCTACCTTTGCCATCACTTTTTCTTTTAACTATAAGCAATTTAGTGGGCTCCAAACACAAAAGAGCAAACAACACAGGGCCCTAAACAACACAAATACCCACTGCTGTCCCACACTATTTCATTCTTCTCCACTGCTGTTACTACTACAGCTTCTCCAACTACTACGTCTTGTAAGTCCTTATGATATTGCTAAAGAAAATTATCTGTAGCTGTTTTAGGCTGCTTTACTTCCACATTCAAACACACACAAACATCACACCTCCCAACACATTTTTTATACCCATGCTGGTTGGAAAAATTGCTTAAAGGGACAGGACAACAGCACAGGTGCTGGACATTTTCTGGGCAGCCTGCTCAACCACAGTAGCCATCATAGAGACTAAGATACATCCTGTGCCCCCAGAGGAGTTATTATGCAATATAGGGAAGAGGGACCTGCTAAACTTTCCTTCTAGCCAAACAAGAACTAGACTGAGTGCAAAGCAGAGAACAGGTATATCAGGAGTTAGCCAAGATAGCAATAAATTTCCTTCTGTTTCACTAAATAGTACAAAAGAAGACCAAGGTCAGGATAGAAACTGTGTATGCTGTAAAAACTCTGGCAGTTAGTCACCTGACCATATAGGGTGAAGATACTATTTCTAACACAAGCTCATTTTCAACTAGCCAGCTTTATATTTGTCTGCTATAACCCAGTTAGTTTGCATTTGTTCATTTCACAAGGCTGATCTACTTGAGAGAATTCAAATCCCAAAGAGGTTTT
Source organism: Protobothrops mucrosquamatus (assembly GCF_001527695.2). NCBI lineage: Eukaryota > Metazoa > Chordata > Lepidosauria > Squamata > Viperidae > Protobothrops > Protobothrops mucrosquamatus. The sequence continues at coordinate 313,441 of NW_015386503.1, read as the reverse complement.
CCTTACAATCTTGTGCTCCTACAACTTTCAGCCCCATAGACTCCAACCTGCATTCATGGTAGCTTTTATGGTATTATTGGAAGACACATGGAAGATATGGAGGTTTGTTCGAAATTCATATTTTTTACTACATTAGAACTTTCAAAATGCTTCAACATAGTTTTTCCAAATATCCCATTTGAATTTTACAAGTAGAACTTTTTTTTCAGGCTCAAAACATGTTTTTTGTTTGTTTCATGCACACCTCTCATCATTCTAAGAAAAGTAGCCTAAAGTTTGTAGGGCTAAATGATAAAAGTATTATTTTGTACTCTACAATAGGTTTCCTAACCTATTTGTCCAGATATAGTGTTCTCTAGATATGCTAAACTTCAGTTCTCATAATTATTCCAACATATTTTGGAGTACCAATATATCTGGAATGTGCTAGGCTTAAGAAGGCTGCTCATTAATATATAGATAATAGCTGCCAGTGTTATTCCTGCAGTTTCCTGGCTGAACACACTCTTGATATAATCTGATCTATTATGCTTTGCAGTTATTAGAATGCTTTTATATATTGAATATGCAGTATTAACTATGCTTTAAAAATATTATAAGCCTTAGTCAAAAGAGTCATACAGTAACTTCACATACAAATGGACCTTTTGAGACATTTGCTTCTAGAACCCTATTCTAAACTAAAAGATTAACTATAATTTACAGTAAACTTTCAAAGGAACATATAGAAATTGTTTTCTATTATTCAACGCATGGCCATTCATACTGCAATAGTTTAATCTGCAGACAAGGTGGCTTTGGACGATCTCTTGCAAGATGACAGGACTCAAGCTGTGGCTGAGCAAAGCCTGCTGAGTTGGGAAAGCAAGGTGGAAGTGGGGAAGAGTCAGCATCTCACTTCTTTCTCATAAAATGGAAAGAAAGCAATAAACCAAAAGGCATTTCCTACAGGTAGCCATTAAATCATTCAGTATTCAGGTCCCCAGAGAGAAATAGCAGCCCTTCTTTCCTTCTGCAGAATGGGTTGTTTCTGACCGTTTCTCATGCAATGCTTGGTGTCTTCACCTGGGCCTCTCTGGGTTTTTAGCTCCGATTCATGCCACAGTTACTTTGGAGATGGACCTTCATCCATGCCTCACGTTCAAAGAATTTTGAATGGGTCTCCAGTGATACCAACCAGGGTTTCTGTTTTTCTCGTGATAATGTGCTAATGGTCTGAGACCCAAATACACTCTTTCTACACATCATCATTTGTCAAACTCACTACATGTTGCTGGAAATGAGGTGGAAGAAAGGGGGAAGGCAAGGCAGGGTAAATGTAGTTCTGCTTCTACACCCCCCCCCCTCATTTGGTTCTCCCTTAATCTATAAAACATCTGATTAGAGATTGGAAAAAAACAGTCTACTTGTTTCCCTCTTTTGTCTATACAAGACCCCTGAATGACTGACTATCAATCTAAAAAATGATTTCCAAGAAAGTAATTTCAACCTCAAGAACATAATATTATATACCATGAGATATGGACAGCTTCTGGTTGTTTCAGATAAAGATGTCAATCACGGTGGTGATATTAAAAGGAAACCTCACTTAATATAATGCATCTAGTGGCATAGGTATCCACATGATTTCTGGAGGGAGGGAGGACTGTAACGTAGGAAGTGACTGTAACTTACACAGCATCCTTGCCTTTTGTTTTGCTTTACTGGTTTGTTGTTTAACATCATATACCATGAATAGATATTAGATATAGGTAGATATTAAGATATATAACACTTATTCCATTCTTAGGAATTGACATATTTCAAAATGTATCCCTTAACTTATGTATAACTTCTTGAAGTCTTCCTGTCTTAGAAAACTGACTACATATTCCATCATACATGTACCATAGTATTATGTGAGGTTTTTTTATATACAGTATTTTTACTACCGTTATCCATGTTTTCTATGCCATATGCTAAAGCAACCAGCCACCCAGCCAACCATGAATAGAAACACAATTGACAGACTTAACATACTTAGCAGTAACCTTACCCTGCTTTGACCATATGGTTGTTGATGTGGTGGAAGGTGAGATCTCCGCAGCTACTATTGGCCAATTTAGGCTGCTGCAAGGATGCCCTCTCCCCTGGGTCACTGGAAAGTATGACCAATGTGGTTTCAGCCCCAGGAAGTGCTAGACACCTGACTTTAGTAGAGACATTTGCTCACTTAATGCTCAGCCAGTGCTTTCCAAAGGACTTGTTAAGCTTACCTAAGCTCCTTATAGATATGGGTTTGATGCTCTTTAGAAGAAGGATAAGAAACAGGAGGAGCGTTGACTATTAATTCTGGACTGTTCGGAAAATGTATTTAAACTAAGAAAGAAATCTGGAGTATTGGTTCTGTCATTACCAAGTATATTGGAGATTTTCCACCGTTTCTGATGACAGGGAGTCTGACGTAGCTATATGTTCCCCACTATTTTGCCTACCCCATTCCTGCTCCACTACTTCTGGATACTGCCAGCTACAAAGACAAAGCTGGATGTGGTAACAGCATATGCCATTCCCATGATGCACTAGCTGAGAAGGAGCTTGCTCATTTTGTTGGTTTTTACATTCTTTCTAATATTAAGTTCCTCTTGTGCTTTAATTATTTTTTCTTCTTTTTGTGGTCAATCTCTTTTTCCCCTTTTATGTTATAAATCTTGATACATTATGTTATTTCAGTGCAATGATGTTCATATAGTATAATTAAATTCTTGATATTCTGTTATTTGGATACCTGTTGGAGACCAAGCAGTTGGAAAAAGGGCTCAAGCAGGGAATTAGCCTAAATTCACTACATAAACACAAGAGGGCTAGGTCTGACCTCCCCTGAATGCCTTTGACCCTTATTTGGTCTTTTCCAGGTGAAAGCTACCAGTTTGGGGAGATTCCTGTGAAGCAATAAAGGAGCATGGAACAATAAAGTAGCTAGTTGAACTCTACATGTGTAGGTCTGGTTGTTTGCGCCTGACAATACCCTAGAGAATTGGCAATAAGAAGAAAAAGAAAAGTATATATTCTATCAATATTAATAGCAATTTAACACATCAATGTTACAACTATTATAATTGTTTTTTTCATTCAAAATTAAATATAGCATTGGAAAGAAAGGGATGAAAGAACACGCTGCAACATACATCAAAGTATCTATATACTACTATAACTCTTGTCATGACCTTTAACTAGGTAAAATAGTGCACGATTGTCAGCAATTTTTGAACCAAGATAGCCCAATCGACTATCTTACAAAATGTGTCCAAAATTCAGGACTCATGACTCCCAAGGGAATACAATGTGGGGAGGTTGTGGCTACTTCAGTATTACTGGATCTGCTGAAGTGCTGCTGCAGCCATATTATCTTCATTTTCAATGTTCTGTGAGACTTTCACAGTTAATCTTGCAATCCTTTGCTCTCATCCCCACCAACAGCAGCCACTTACCTGCCTGCTGGGAATGAGAAGCTTTTTCAGCTCTGATTGGATGATAGTATGAACGGATTTCCAGAAAACTTTGCAGACTACAGGAACCATTTGCACTTCAGTTTGGTATTCAGACAACACAGACTCATCCCTAACAGCCTGTGCCTGTCTTCAACAGTAAAGGGACACAGGGCAGAAAACATCCTGCAGCCAAGAAGGTTTCACACACATTTGCACTATTCAGGTGATCCTGAAGACACAGGTAAACTTCCAAGTGGCCTCAACGACTCTCTGAAGGAATGCAAATGACCAGCTGCCTGCAAGGAATATAAATCCTTCCATTCCCCACCATCCAGTCAGAGCTGAAGAAGCTTCTTGGATGAGAAGTGAAACATCTTCAAAGAAAAACAAGAAAGTCCAGTTGCCTCCTGAAAAAGCACCTTTGGAACAATAAATTGAACAGCTTTCAAAGAGCTTAGACAAATTTCCTGAAGATGATTTCTACTCCAATATTAAAGGCAAATGCCTTTTGAAAGCTGTTACTAATAAATATGGATAACAGGGTGCTACCATACTAATGCCTTCTTTGCTGGCCACTGTGGGAACAAAAACATGGATTAGGTAGTCTTTTTGTTCTCATCAAGCATATTGTAATGTTCTTGTATTCCGACTTCTGAAATATAAAATATCTAGGATTATATTCAGTTAACAATTTGGCTATCTTGATTTAAAATATATATTGATGTGTAGCATGGGATGCTATAATAATTAATCAGCTCTTGTGGAACTGGCTGGGCTTTCCCAGTGCAGAATGGATAATACAACTTTATCAAAGTTCAGCACTCCACAGTGTGGTTTGTCAACTGAACCTTTATCTTACCAAGTCAGTGGAGTTATGACTTTCCATTCTCACGATCATATAGCAACCACTAGGCATTCTTTGATTCCTAGTTTTAAAATATATTGTGTTTCACCTGGAGCGTGTTCCCTCTGTAAAATGATTAAGCAGAGATACAATTGCATACAAAACTGCAGCTGATGAGAAGTGGTGAGAATTGCCACCTCTGCCATCTACCTTGCAACACATAATTTGATTTAGACATGGCTAGATGAGCATTGCAACATTTGTGGCCAACCCCTGGGATTCCGTAACATGAGGAAAAACAGTTCAGTTCAACCTACAAATTCAGCTTTTCCTTTGCTTTATGTTAGTATTTGATACAGATCCAGGCTATACCTTACACATATATTTAATGTCAGTGGCCTCTTCTCACCAATGAGGTAGAGTTCCTAACTTTAATATTTAACAGGCAACAGTCCATTTTATTCCCCCAAACAGACGGATATCTAGCATTATTTGAAATCATGGCATGAAATCAATCTTTTTTCTGATTACTCTGTATGTGTGAGCCACTTCAGTTCTGCTGGCAGACCTCTCACACGCTGGAGTCCTTCTTCAATGTCCTGACGTTTAATTAGATTTAACCCCAGGTAACTTTTCAAAAGAAAATTCTAATAATTTTAATTTGATGGGCGACATGTCAGGAAGAAAAATAACAACCTCAAATCCGGTATAAACTTGTGATGGAAAACCAGCCAGGGGGTATTTCCAACCAGAAAGTTTGGAAACTCTTCAATGGATGGGGGAGATGGGAGGAAGCCAGGCAAAGAACAGATGAAGTAAAGGAGATGTGATTCTTTGCCAAAATCAGCTTCTAACCGAATATTCATGGTTCAGGGATTGGGTTTCAGAACTTTGGCAGAAAATTAGCTATACTTGATATCAGGATAGCCAGTAGAAAATCAATGTGATCTTTCAGCGTTTCGGTCCTTTATTTGGACAGTTCTTGTTCAAACTGCAACGATGTCTTCATTAGATGTTTGTGATGATTAATAGTTTATTTAACACGTTCCACATTGGAATACTTGATGTACTTTGCCGCTTGTGAGTCAGATCGTGATCACTCTTTTCCTTTTATAGATTGACAGGGAATGATAAAAGATAAAGAGGTAGCTAAATACCTGGATGGAAAACTCAAGAAGAGAAACAGGTGAATATAGGATGCTATGTCTGCAAATAGTACTACCTGGCAGAATTATAGTATAGGCACAATTCCGTTGCTTTTTTACAGTAATTGTTTGATCTTTTTTTTTCTTGAGAAGCACAAGGGTACCAGCCATAAGGACAATAAATCTGCATTAATCAATTCACTCCTCTCAGCAACATGACTTGGTATTTCATAAACAAATACAGGTAGTCTTCCACAGTTCATTTAGTGACTGTTCAAAGTTACAATGGCACTGAAAAAAGTGACTTATGACCGTTTTTCACACTTACAACTATTGCAGCATCCCCATGATGACATGATCAAAATTCAGATGCTTGGCAACTTGCTCATATTTATGACGGTTGCAGTGTTCCAGGATCACCTTTTGCAACCTTCTGACAAGCAAACTCAATGGGGAATCCAAATTCACTTACTAACTTAACAAAGACAATGATTCCCTTAACAACTGTTAAGTATGTTTTGCCCCATTTTACAACAAGCAAGAAAAGTTGTAAAATGGGGCAAAACATACTTAACAAATGTTTCATTTAGAAACATAAATTTTGAGCTCAATTGTGATCATAACTCGAGGACTACCTGTATATTCAGAAATGAAGGCAAATATACATGTCCCAGGATAAAGTTTCAGGATCCAATCTGGGTCGGTCACTGGGACCAGAGGTTTAGTCTTCTGAGGTTTCAGACTCATTCTGGAGCCCATCCTCAGGAAACTTCTGTCTCACCAGAATGTGTCTCTCTACTCTGCTACTCTTACTACACATTCTGGTGAGAGAGAAGTTTCCTGAGGATGGGCTCCAGAATGAGTCTGAAACCTCAGAAGACTAAACCTCTGGTCCCAGTGACAGACCCAGATTGGATCCTAGAATATAAGATTTATCTGAAATATTTTAAAATTCTTCTGTTTTTAAGAAGAAAAGATTAGAAACTGTCCTTTATGATTTAAACACTGAATAAAAATGTTGAAAATAAAAGTATCTGACCTACCTCTGGAGACCTGTCCTAAAATGTTGAAAATAAAAGTATCTGACCTACCTCTGGAGATCTGTCCTTATATCACCCATATCTTTTGGTTCAATTAGAAATTACTAATTACTAAATAATTTGAAGTAGCCAATTGGTGACAGATGGATTAGAACTCAAAGCATAACTACCTAATGAACAGCGGATCAACCCTTGGAAATCAATGGGAAGAGCAGAAATACCTACTGGAGATTAGAGGCTATCCTTCAGTTAGCATGGCAAATCTTGCTTCTTTTGACAAGAACTGAAACAGAGAAGTGCTGAATTTTGAAATTTGATAGAGACATGAAAAGATGTACTCTGTGATTGCATAAATGGGGTATTATTTGTTGAACATTCTGGAATTTGGCCAGCTTCTGTCAATTGGTTCACCCCATTTTTTAATTTCAAAACTCTGAAATGTAATAGCTGCTTGGATCACAGTGCCTGGCCAGAGCAAACATATAAGATATTCTATCTGAATAGCCACTGAGGGAACTTCATGAAAGCTACAGTATAATATCTTGGTAGTAATTAATAGAAAATTCTTAGATGAGGGCGTGCAGATGGCAAGAATACTTGGAAAAAGGGTCTTAAGAATGTTGGAGTTCTTATTTTAAGGGAATTTAAAACAGTTTAGTCAAACATATACTTCAGTGCTTTCTGATCATAAAAGTGGATTGTAATAAGCTCTGAGCAATGATGAAAAGAATCGCAAAGCAGAGCAAAGTAGGGTAAAAAGAGTTCAGATTGACTGAGAATTCCTAAAAGAGGTTCCCGTTGAGGAGAAATAATAAAGGGCAGCAAGAGAAGCTAATGTGGTTACACAAAAAGCATAGAAAGAGATGAAAACTGAAAAAGACGCATACAAGAAATGGGAAAGAGAGCCAGATAACAAAGGAAGAGACTGGACAGGTACCTCAGAACTACAAGGTTGATGGGAAGAAGAATGAGCTGACTTTAGTAAAGGATGCTGAGTACAACAGAAGGGACTCTTTTAGAAATGTATGAAATAAAAAGAAAAGGCCAGCATATGCTAAGTGTGCCAGCTGCTCAATGAAGAAGGCAAAATGCTAACATGTAATAAAGGGCCTTTCACTCCTTTATTGGCAACATCTTTTTTCGGCTATGTCTCCATGACCTGGTCTTGAGTGTGCCAGGCTTAAGTCATCATCAGCTATACCACCATTACACTAGGCTTTCCCTCTTATGGCACACTACCCAAGGCAGGTTCATGAGTAAAAGCATCAAGCAATTCATTCTTCATCTTGGCTCACATACCAAAGCCTTATTCTTTTCTCATTTACCTTTTACTAAGGAGGAGACTTTTAGCTCTTATTTATTTTAAAGATTTACCATTTACTCCTTTTCCTGTTGAGTAATCCTTTTGTCTCTTTAAAGCTCTGACTCTATAGTTTAGGAAAACTACAGTCTTTCGCTGCTTTTGGCTTCCAGGCTAACTTCTGTTTTTCTACTTGTGTGTACAGTGTGTTGGTGTTCAGAACAGATATCTTGCACCCAAAGCTTCATAGCATTCAATCTCCTTTACAATCACTAAAATGAGGAGAATTTCTGCTTGCTTTTATAAAGCCCTCTATTCTGATTTTCTCTGAGACTTCATGATGTCTATTGAAAAGCTCCTTATCTCTTCCCTGTGATATATTTATTTTTATTTCCTCCTATTTACCTTAACATCAGAGAATCCCATTTTCTCTGCGTCTGACTCTTGTACTTATATGATGTGTCCATATATTTTTAAGTGTCAAAGTGATTCAATGTTTTCTCATGGCAAGCCCTTACTAAATTTATCTGTGTCCCAAATCTTCAATCTTCTGGCTTACATTGAGAAGATAAAGAAAATCTGTATCATGTCTTTGGCTGGCTAAATTAGAGTTTATCTAATTCTTGTTGATTGCTCTATATTTATAATTTTATTGCATTTTAGCTGCTCGGAGTCTCTTTGGATAGGGAGATGGGTGGCATATAAACTTAATCAATAATTTATTTATTATTATTTATTATCTGCTAAGAATTCCTGTTCTCTAACAAAATAGAGGAGGTGGCGAATCAGTCAGATTCCTCAGGAGAAGCAGAAGAGAGCTAAACTGAATTGGGACAATAGAGATAATTGGCTAAATGGCTAAGATCACTCATTTGATCCTGAAAAAAAAGAAGGAATTATTAGCCATCAAAACAACAAAAGATAAGAAAACAATTTTTAAGGTGAATATTTTTACAATCAAAGGGTTTCCCCCCCCCCACACACACACACACTTTCTGGAAATAAACTTCCTACAATTGCATGGTGTCCTATGGAGTTTGAATTCTTCCAAGGGCATTAATGCCAATAATAATTCATCTCTGCCTTCCTTAGTTCATCACAGATGATTTCTTGCATTTCATCATTGCCCAAAGCTGCATCCTTCTTGTTTCCACTAAAGCTTCTTTTTGTGTCAGAACATAATTGCTGATCAAACCAGTCCTGCATATGATTTTTCACACTGGTATACTGGTGAAAGCGGGAAAATACCCTGTTGGGTATGTTCATAGAGGAAAATATTACTAAAAGCAACTTGCTAAATTAGGGTAAGCTTGGTTCTAGTGTATTGACTTCTACTCAAGAACTAATATAGTCTAATGAGTGTTTACAGACTTGGAAACATTGATTGGCTGTAGTAAATAATCAGCAAGGAAGACATCTCTTCTAGCAGCATTTACAGATGAATCCTTTTGCTGGCAAAAGAGCACAGAGAGCTTCCCCAACTCAACTTTCACTCAAAGCTGAGGCTTCACTGTGGAGAATCCACAAGCTGTTTTTGATATTCATTAATCATCTGGCTAATTTGTTTTCACACAGGAGCGCTGACAGCAAATGAATGTTTTTGCAGGAAGAACACAGTATATAATCCAGACTATTATGGCAATAAGACCGATGAAAACGGCTGCTCCCCATGTATTTTCTATGTACCATTCTTTGTCTGGCTATAATTGTAAACATATCTAATTTCCTTTTTTAAAAAAAAAAACAAAAAAAACACATCTGCTGAAAGAAACAGACCGACCATATGTGGTTGGAATGATGATAAAAGTATTGCTGCTTATCTCAGAAACATGAGCTGAAATTTTGCCAAGGGTTTTCTAATGATTTGAAATTATGTAGTGGGCCTTGATTTTCAACCACCAAGGTTGCTTCACCTATTTATCTGTTTTGTCCTCTTGCTTGCCACAAGTCACATCTGTTTGTCAATAGTATTTTATATTTAGTAACTGTTTTGAAAAAGTGCTTTGCTTTGGTGATGCTTTGAGTAAAGCTCTTCTTCAAACCTGTATCACAAAACAAGACCAGAAAGGGAAGACAGCCTGTGGCACTTCAGATTTTGCAAAACTCCTGGGAGAGCATGACCATTAGTAAAAGATGTTGGCAGTTGTAGTTCAGCAACATCTGGAACGCTACAGGTTGCCTTTCCACTGAGTTACAGGATTAAGAGCATTTGCAAATAATGGAAGAATGGAATTTGAAGATTATAAAGATTATTAGCACCATGATTTATTACAGATCTCAGGATTAAACCCTTAAGTTGTTTTTCTAAAGCATTATTGGAAGATGGACTGAACTGTCCAAATAATTAGACTAAATTAATCATGTGTATCCAATCCATATGATAAAAAGCACAATAAAACCCACCAGTGATCAACCACCAGCATTGAGCAGCTTATCTGATCTGCAAAACTGTTTCTTGAATTATAATATCTGGCAAGCAGTATAAGCAGGAGAAATTCACTCATGGTTCCTTATATCTTAAGGCAATTCATTGGAGCATTCAGCATTAAATTATACATGATTATTCTGGACAAACATGGCCAGTGTAGTACTTACAATGTAAGATCACAATTGAGGCCAAAATTTCCATTGCTAAGCAAGCCAATTGTTAAGTGAGTTTTGCCCCATTTGCCACAGTCGTTAAGTGAATTACTACAGATGTTAAGTTAGTAACAGGGTTGTTAAGTGAATCTGACTTCCCCATTGATTTTGCTTATCAGAAAGTTGTAAAAGACGATCACATGACCCCGGGACATGGCAACCATCATAAATACATGTCAGTTGCCAAGCATCCAAATTTCAATCAGGTAACCCTGGGGATGCTGCAATGGTTGTAAATGTGAAAAGCAGTCATACATCCCTTTTTTCAATGCTGTTGTAACTTTGAACGGTCACTAAACAAATAGTTATAAGTCAAGGACTACCTGTGCTATTATTTTATATGTTCAGCATGCTTTATGATACATTTCCTCTGTTTTCATCAGTGATAAATAGATCATTGGAACTGGGATATGATGCGTGTGAAAAAGGGCCACATACAGTATGTGACACAAAGACAGCATCAACTATTTTGATTTTTTACCCCTCCTGGTGCAACTACTTCTTTTAGTATTGCTTTTCTTTTTTGCCAACTTATTATGCCTAAATATACTATGAATGTGCATGTGGCAAAAATTAAAGTCTTATGCTTAATTTTCTGCAGGAAGAATCAAGATGGTAACAGCCTGCTGTGTACATGCTTGCAATCTCAAACAGCCTTATATTTCCCCTGTTGCTTATCTCATGCCTTTCCTCCAGTACTTCATCACTGGAGGCTTTCAAGAAGAGACTGGACTGCCACCTGTCAGAAATGGTTAGGGACTCCTGCTTGGGCACGGGGTTGGACTAGTCACTAGATGACCTACAAGGTCTCTTCCAACTCTGTTATTCTAAATTCTAAGAAGAAAGTAAACTTTGGGAAAGGAGTACAAATACTACATAGATATTAAATTCACACGTCAACATCTCATAAGATTTTATTCTCAACCTTGCTCTCATAGGAAAGCACACAGGTAGTCCTCGACATACAACCACAACTGAGTCCAAAATTTCTGTTGCTATCTAAGACATTTGTTAAGTGAGTTTTGCCCCATTTTATGATCACAGTTGTTAAGTGAATCACTGCAGTTGTTACATTAATAACATGGTTCCCCATTGACTTTGTCAGAAGGTGATCACATGACCCTGGGATACGGTGGCAATCATAAATATGAGTCAGTTGCCTAGCATCTGAATTTTGAAGAAGTGACCATGGGGATGCTGCAAAAGTTGTAAATGTGAAAAATGGTCATAAGTCGTTTTTTTCAGTGCCGTTGTAACTTTGATCACTAAATGAACTGTTTTAAGTCAAGGACTACCTATAGTATTGTAGGAAAATATCTAATAACGCCATCATATTATCAGAATACCAATTGTCAAAAACGGGCAAGGAAATGGGTATCCCCTTTTAAGTGACAAAAACTTCTCCATGCTGCTTTTGTTTTGTTTGTTTTTAATAAGAACCAAGAAGTTTCTTCCTTTCTTTGTCGATATGAAGAGGAACATCCATTGTGGTAGGAGCATGTGGGAAGTTAACCCAGAGAAGGAAATATTAAAAAGGCAGGAAAAAAATATTGTTCACCAAAAGGATTTTTAAAAGCATTTTTTGAAAAGCAGAAACCAAACCTGGCCTCATCTCTGCCCAGGGCAGTAGCTAGTCTTATACAAATGCAGATGTGGAACCATCAGAAAGTTGAAGCCAGAGCCATCAAGAAGACAAA
>NW_015386503.1:237097-301205 GCF_001527695.2 Protobothrops mucrosquamatus | reverse complement strand
CACTCAGAAATAGCCTCAAAGTTCATGCCACAGGAACAGGAAACTTCCAGGCAGGGCTAGAGGGTATAAAAAGACCATCTGCCCATGTGCTCACTCTCTTTTCTTCTCCTCTGCTGCCTATCTGTCTTCTGCAATAAACTGTAACCTTCTTCCCAAAGCAGTCGCCATGTTTGCTTATTTATTCCCGGCTTGGATGAACCAGGATGAAGACTTACTCCTAACAAGCACTTTGCTAGTGTCTCCTTCCTCCATCAACTCTTTCAGGGCTGACTTACAATCCCCAAGAATTAGTATTTGAAAAAGATAGTAGCAAAATCTCTGTATTGCCAATAATTTTCTACATGCTGGCAGTTATGGGCTGTCATTTAGATAGTTTTCCATTTCCTATTATATTAGACTTCTTTTTCCTACGGGAATCTTTTTCTCTTTTATAGGAAAGGGATAGGGTAACTGGAAACCAAGCTATCAAAAGGCAACTGGTGTTGAAAAACTGCTTGTGCATGATTAATTATTAAGGCATTTTACATTTTGTCCAGAAATTATCCCTTGATCTAGAATGTAAAATGAGATTCCATGTTAAGATATTTAGCTTAATAGCTGGAACAGTAAAGTGTCTAATGGGTCAGAACCCACAGTTGTAGGTGATTGGTTGGAGAGTGTAGGCTCCTGCATGAGGCAATCTACGTTATGATTGGTTGCTGGGTATAAAGGGGGAGTTTCTCTGTTTTCCCGCCTTTTTTCTTCTATGTGCTCTGTATGATGTTCTGACAATTTACCTCATGATGTATTGATGTGCCTGACTATCTTATTTACCTTAAATATAGATGTTAGATATATTTATTTATATAAAACTACAAGTTTGTGTTTCGTATCTCTGACTTCATTTGGACACCTGCCGCACAATTCCCTGACATTCTACATCTGATTCATTAGAAATGATGAAAGGGAGCTGTTCCTTAGCAGGAGATGGTAGATAACGTTATTTCCCCTCTGCTGACCTGAAACACAACACACCTATTCCCAAATCAGCACAAAACTATGTTGGTAGGACTCATAATTACTCCCTATCCTGTCACCGTTGCCCTTGATTATAGTAACCTGACTTCCTAGCATGTTAATGGTAATCTTGAAACTAAACCTGGATGAGATCTGAAAGTCCTAGTCACTCTTTCTAGAGTCTCAATATCTTTTTTGTATCATGGTGATCAGAACTGGACACAGTATTCTAAGTGTGTTCTCACCAGTACAGTATAAAATGATACTACACTGAGTTATATTCTTTGGTGGCTTTCTTCTCCCTGCCCCCCATCCCCAACCCCCATGGGTACTATTCTCTCCCTCTAGCTAGTCTTCTTCCATGTAATCATGTTTTTTTTCTTCTTTGTAAGAAAAATACTGCTTTTCTTAGCATAAAAGTAGGCTTGAAGCAATAACATCTGTTTTCCTTTCTTTAGGAAGAAAAGGGATGGATTCAATCATGGGATTCAGCTGGTTCGCACCAGTTCAGCAGAACCAGTATCTAATTTTTTGTTGCCCAGGCCCAAAATAGACTTCCGGAAGTGGCATCCACACTGAGAACCGGTTGTTCACATATTTGAATCCCACCACTGGATGGATTGATCGTGGAAAGAAAGGGAAATAGAAAGAAAAGAACTAGGGAGGCAATAAAAAACTGGTTTCTCTGACAGGATAAACTTAGTAGGAGCAGATGCAAGTTCTAGGAAAAGAAAAATGACTGTTGGGTGAAAACTGTGAAAGGCCGGGAGCTTCATTGGGAGATGGAAAAGAGTTGTCAGTGCTAATAAAACAACCTAAACTCATTTATTTTTATGTTGGAGTTGTTGGGTGGCTAATATGGCTATAGCAACGTCCTGACAGGTGAAGGAGTTGAGATACTATTAGATTCTATAATGATCTTGCCACTCCAGGAATGTGTGTTTTCTTGGATAACCCACATTGAGACATATAGATTAGCTCCAGAAGTATGATTGTTGTGTTCCAGCATGAGACATACATTGAAAACATCAGACACCCTGTAAATATATACACGCATTAATCTGATAAAAAATATTGTATCTTTCAAGCATTAACAAGGTTAACAATCTTAATGGCCACCGGTGTTTATATATCACGGTCTCAAGAGATTATTGGTAATGTTATTCCACATTTGAGGCCTGCTACTTGTCCTTTTGACCCCTTGCCACTGGGCTGTTTTTGTGCCTTGTCAGTAATATTAGGCAATCGATAGTTCCCAAGCTAAACTTCTTGCTGACGGTGGGCATTTCTTTTCCTGCTATTAAGACAGCAGTTGCTGCTTCTGACCTTGGGATGCGTATTTCCCTTGGTGTCTTAAGTTTTGGGGAATTCATTTCAGTTCTTTCTTTTGTCTATAATTTTATCATCCAAGAGCTCTCCAGGGATTGTTGATCAAACCTGTCTTCTTTTAGGAGACGTATCAGCTTGAATCCTACCTGTAGCTTAATGTCATGAGTCATGTAAACATATGTGGAATCCACATTTCTGTTTTATAAACTTTTTATCTTTTGCAGAACATTTTTTTTTTAAATTGGGTATTTTCCAAAAGGTTCAGCTGTATATGATTGACATTAATTACCATAATCCCAAATTTTGGCAATTTTATTTATTTTATCATCAGTGGGGTGGGGAGGGAGTGCATGGGTGATTGGAGACTGGATTTTCACCAGAACTGCTGTATATAAAGAAGGAAGGTTTTTTTTTTCTTTTCTCTTTACTATAATCCCTTTGACCATTACCACCTTCTTCTACAATTAGTAATGTTCACACACACACACACACACACGGAGCCAAATTCTCCTGTGGCATATAGTGATGTTTTTCTTGAGAATTGCAACAGGAGGATGAAAGCATCCCTTTTCCATATCTAGTGGTAAATAGGTTTAGTGGTAAATAGCCTTGGTAAGTAGCTTTCTGTTTTCCACTTTCTGTTAAACCAGTGATGGCAAACCTTTTAGAGACCGAGTGCCCAAACTGCAATCCAAAACTCACTTATGCATCGTCGGGTGCCGGGTGGGTGTGGCCCATTGGGTGGGTGTGGCCCATTGGGTGGGCGTGGCTGCAGTGATAACAGCAGACTGGGTGGGACTAAAAAGTTCAATCAATCAATTCCAACTTTGCAAGATCTTTTTTTTCCCCGCGAGAAGTTGAAATTGACTGATTGATTGAACCTCTTTTTTTGTACATGGTGGCAGAGGCCTAAAGCAAAAAGATGTTATAAAACCCAGCTGAAGGCCTAGGACTGGGGCAACAGCGCGCGTGCCCACAGAGAGGGCTCTGAGTGCCGCCTCTGGCACCCGTGCCATAGGTTCGCCACCACTGTGTTAAACCAATAGAAACAAACTAATGTGATTAGAAGGAACATATTTAAATGCCACATAAGTTGAGGTAATCCTCAACTTATGATCACAATTGAGCCCAAAATTTATGTTGCTAAGTGAGACATTTGTTATGTGAGTTTGGCCCCATTTTACAACCTTTCTTACCAAGTTGCTAAGTGAATTATTGCAATTGTTAAGTTACCATAGTAACACAGTTGTTAAGTGAATCTGGCTTGATAACATGGCCAGGTCTTGAGGGACTTGTGGATCACATATTGAGCCTGATGAAGAAAGATCTAAAACAGTGTTTCTCAAGCTTGGCAACTTTAAGATGTGTGGACCTCACTTCCCAGCCTTGCTGGCTGGGAAATTCTGGGAGTTGAAGTTCACATGTCTTTAGAGTCACCAAGACTGAGAACCACTGATCTAAAATACTGCAACAGGAAGGCTCAGCTAGGCCAATGTTTCTGAAACTCTCTTCAGTGGGAATTGTTCTATGAGTTGGCATGGAAATCCAAAAAGGTTTGTTTCACAAAAGCTTATGTGGCATTATAATATTGGCTAATATTTATAGTGTCAAAGGATTATTCAACAGGGATTATAGCTTTATTATTCTCCTTGCCAGCCTCAGTTTCATCATTCTGCCTTACACCGCCGTTGCATTCCAGTTGGCTTGACTGCTTGGAAATCACCAATTGAGGCAATATATTATGAAGCTAAATATTTATAGATGAGAGGAACAGCAGCCTGAAGTCATAATCATAAAGTGAAAACCCAGCCCTACACATATTTATTTGAGTTGCAGCAATAGAGTCTGGCAATAGAAGTTTAAATGCTAATAAAAGAAAAAGTGAATCCGGCATCCCTTTGGCATAATCTATTTTATATAAATAAAAATGTAAATGTTCATTTGTTCAAAATCTTAAATCTCCGAAAGTTCTTCACCGATTGCTTTGAAATTTTGACACAACGTTGCATTCGAATACGCACATGTTTTTATATGCCTATTATTATATAGATGTCACACCTGTGACAGGTAAAAACATGCTTTTTTTGAAAAACAGCTTAACCAGACTGAGCCACAGCAACGCGTGGCCGGGTACAGCTAGTGGAAAATAGAAATGGAAACTCCTATTCAGCTGAACATCTTCTGATCTCTTATTCATCACGATAAGAATGTTGTTAATTATATCAGCAATTAAGTGGAAGGAATGCTTCGTAAGAATTCTTGTTAAAATACCAATTGCCCATTTGAGCATTACTCTACAAAAAAGAGAGAACAATATCTTAAGTGAAGCTTCTATTAAAATCCGCAAGATGAAGGCATGTTAGATTAATTTCACAAGAAATGTTCCTTAATAAGCATTTTTATCTCAGTTTATTCATGATAAGAGAGCAGAAGGGGGGAACTGATAGCTTCCAGATGTGGCTGCTGGAGGGTGATATGAGTATTATTTTTAATAAAAAAAAATCTAGCTTGTTAATCAATTTTCTCCTTAAGTGGGGATGTCCACTCCAAACTGAGATTTCCAAGCAAAAATGTGATGTTATAGTCCAAGTTCCGCCTCTTCTGAACATGCATGACACAGGTCCAGAAGGGGATGAATTTGTATCACAAGAACAAGACAAGTTTAATCATTACTACCTTTGTGTACACCCATTATGCCCAGAGGAGAACCAATCATCCCCTTAGCCAGGCCCTCAATTCAAATGTAGATACTTGCTTATTTTTAGTTTAAACATATTTATTATTTTTCACTGAGGTAGGTCATATTTTGTTTATATATGTCATCATATTATGATTAGTGGCATTCAAAACTAGAAGTGGTCTAGATTTCTCTGGATTTCGAAAGGTGTGGGCACTAGCAATAGTGTAAGGCATTAGTTCACAGAATGCATTTAGTTCTTAATTCATAATTGCATAAAAGCTTTAGTTTGTCTGAGAAGTCACAATTACTTTCAAGAGTTTCCCAAATTACCCACATACACCCATCAGATGATATTATGTATCTAGGAATTGTGGCTGATGTTTGTTTACTTTATTGCACAAATGAAAAATAATGTCAGTGGCCAATTCAGTAAAGTTAAGTATTTCTTTATCTGTAACAATTGTTTTTATTTAAATAATAATAATTCTCAAAAAAATATTACAATAAACATTTTTTAAAAATTAACTTTATATGACATTATATGAAAATGAAGTAGCAGTATAATAGTATTCAGTTTAATAAAAGGCAATACAGTATAAAACTATATGGTGTAATCTGCAATTGCTGTTACATTAAAAAAAAATGTTATTAATAGTCAGCCACAATTATACACAGGCTGTGGGCAATAAGGAAGAAAACATCCATCCAAACTGAGAGAGGATCAGCAGTTTCATTAAGTTATTAAATAATATGCCTGAGGCAATTGAATCTCATAGAACCCCCCTTGGAGTAACCCTAGTCTCAGTTGCTTCTCATAACTTCTGCCTGGAAACAATGCTGAAGTAACAGTAGAATAACTTCAGAGTAATTCTCTGTCTTCCAGATTTTATGGCTGATTCAGAAAGATGCTGTGGCCCATGTTATCAACTACCACTGAAAAGTCTAACGGGACCATGAGGGTCATGCTTCCCCTTGAAGATCATGACAAAGATCATTCACCAGGGCAACCAATGCAGTTTCTCTCCCATGATCCGGCCTGTATCCAGACTGGAAAAAAAATTATATAATACATTTATTCTAGAATGGTCTGTAGCTGACACCAGCAGCTTCTCAACAACCTTTCCCAAGAAAGGAAGGTTGGATTACAAGGCCAATATGACCAGGTCAAGAAACAGTCTGTTTGAGGAAAGACTGATTTTCAATGGGGGTGCCATAGAGCAACCCTCAAAGAGGCATTGATTATCTCAAGAATGCAGACATCCCACCCATCAATTAGAAGGAGCTAGAAGGAGCATGTATGAAGACCACAGGAGAAAGAGCTCATACTACAGAACATCCTATCATACTTTTCAAATTCCACAAAATCTCACCCCTCTCATTTCACTTGGCTTGTCCACCTGGCACTGAGAGGAGAATGAATATGAATAATTTTAACAGCAAGGGAACTTGGAAATGTCCCAGAGCATCTTGCCAGCATCTTGCCTTCCCCATCTTTCCCTAAAAAAAAAAGTCTGAGAAATCCTTAACTGGACCTCCTGTTAGGAATGCATAGAAAACAATAAGCAGAGAGAACAACAAACACTTTGCCACTCTTGTCATCACTGAGTAGGCTTGAACATTATCACATACAAGACATCTTCACTCTTGAGACAATGGTCTTACACCATTGTTGCCCAAGATGTCTTTTTACTTGTTTCACCTCCTGAAGCTCCTCTATGAACCAATTAAAAGATGGGATTGGCAACTGGGAAGAGGCCTCACAAGAGCAGTCCCATTAAGTGTTTTGGCAGTTTTCATAGTTTAGAGATCCAGATGCAAGACAGGACTGCCTGCCAAACTGTCAGGGTATTTAGCTTTTTATCTCAACAGATGAAAACGTTCAGGCATTTATGAGTAAAAATGTACCTAAATTCTAGATGCTAACATGTTCCATAAAATATATTGGCATCAGTCTTTATCTAGTGGCAAAACTCCAGATTCACTGGATTACAAGTATACATTTGGTTTTTTTTTCCCATTTAGCGTAACCAACAGACATGTTCAGTGGTCTCCAGCAGATCTGTTGAACACCAGGTTTTAAGAGGCTAGTAAGTCACTTGATTGGAAACATTTTATAAGATAAAGAAGCTAATGTTGTCCGGTTGATCACAACGTAATTTCTGTAGGCCCCTTTGATTTATTATTGTGAGGCAGTAGTAAGAGCATGACTATTAAAAATTGAAAGTTTGTCAGATGCTTATAGGGAACACAACCGGACTGTTGTGTGGTTTTGATTCTTCAACTGCAAACAGCAAATGAAGACTTTGGTTCACTTTCCCAAATATATATTCACCTATCACAAAACCATAAATGTCCTACAAAAATGGATTTATCTTCTTTACCATAAGTTATGAGGCCAGCACTAATCTTCAAATGCCTTCTTCTACAATTAGCAGAAAGTTTCATTGCAACTGACCAGAAAGAACATGAAAAATTGCCCTGAATTACAGACTTTATTTGTATAGAAGGTAATAGTAGTAGTAGCAAAGTCTGTGCATATATATATGTGGCTTGTGAGTGCTTTCCTCTTAAGACTTGAAATAAACAGCATGACAAAAAATGGTGTCATATCACTAGTCACTCTGAAAATAACCAGCCAGAGCATATACGTGGAATCCAAAGATATTTTCATCTTGTTCTGTGCAAATAAATTATTCTGTATTAGATCAAGAATCAACATTTTGCATGCAAACATATTAATAGTCATCCATAGCCTCATTAGTCTGTCAAACTCTTAGATTATTATACGCCTACTTGGTGTTTTAGTTGAAACCCATCCCACAGAATGGGAGGCCGAGTGAGGAAGGTGGGCGATACAGACATGCACACAAATATATATGCACAGTGGGTCAGATTAGCTGAGTGAGCAGTTTCTAAGATTGCTTAGAGGCTGGCATCAATTAGGACTGCCAAAACTCTGGAATAACTTGGAAATTTAATGAGGCCAGATTTACACAGATCTGTGTTCTGGATAGGAAAGAGTTCTCATTTTATGCTGTGAGACGGCTTAACTTTCTTATGTACCGTATATCAGAATATATTTGCAGGTAACCCTGACTTACAACCATTTGTTCAGTGACCATTCTAAGTTACAACAGCACCAAAAAAGTGACTTATGACCTTTTTTCACACTTATGACCATTGTAGTATGCCCATGGTATGTGATCAAAATTTAGATGCTTGTCAACTGGTTCATATTTTTGATGGTTGCAGTTTTTCTGGAATCATATGTCACCTTTTGCAAACTTCTAATGAGCAAAGTCCATGGGAAAGCCAGATTCACTTAACAACTGTGTTATTCACTTAATGACTGCAGTGATTCACTTCAGAACTGTGTCAAGAAAGGTCATAAAGTGGGGGGAAAACTCACTTAACAATGGAAATTTTGGGCTCAATTGGCCTTTTTTATTTGTGTTTTGTGTATGTTCACTGGTGGAAGATTTCCTTACATTACTTGGAAGACATTGAATAGGTTGAAGGTGGGAGTGCCTAAATGTAAGATGAAAATGCTCAAGTAGGGTTTGTTGGCATATAGCAACGTGCTGTGCGAATCCCAAAGGTGCTTTTTCAAAAGGCAACTGGACTCCCTTTGTTTTTCCTTGAAGATGTTCCGCTTCTCATCCCAAAAGCTTCTTCTGTTCTGAATGAAGCTTCTTGGATAAGAAGTGAAACGTCTTCAGGCAAAAACAAAGAAAGTCCAGATGCCTCTTGAAAGAGCACTGTTGGAACAATCATGACTTTTGGATGACTGAGATTCTTCATAGACATGCTGTGTGAATATGGAGAGACACAGAGTCCGGCTCATTTGTTGGTCTGTTGATTACTACCTGTAGAATGTACTGAAAGTGATTCATTTCTGGCCAACAATAAAGTCAAAAAGGTGGCCTCATTTTGGCAGTTTAAGATTTTGATCTGGACATGAAATAAATAAAAACTGGTGGAAGAATGGACCTTTTTATTGTTAACTACATGATATGGACAAGACTTCCTCCCATTTCCCCTTCGATTTGAAGTGAGGAAAGAATGGCAAAAGGACTGTGTCTTTTAAATACTCCATTCCTTTGCTAGCCAGAAGGTTGGAATGGAGTATTTCTAGAAAGAACTCAGACACCACTTTCATCTTCAATTCTACTTTCTTCAATTCCCTGTCTTCACTATTTTTTTTAAAAAGAGATGGTTGGTAATGCTAATAAGGGTTTGAAAGAGTAGGGGGCTTTTTGCTCTCATATATCAGCAGCTTGATAAACCTCTGTAGTTCAAACAGCAGTTGGGAACAGTGTTCAGACTTGGCTGAGAGTTTATAAACTCTAGGTTTATAAAGCTCTTTGGCTCCCTCTACAGGAGACATGCCTGAACTGAGTGAGCATAAGTATTGCAAGATTATTTACATGTGGTTATCTCTGGTTTCAGTATGTATTCTGTTATATATTTTATATAACATATTCAGTGTTAATTCACATGATATGCTTATGTTTTTTTATAAAATATGTCGTAATCTGTACCTGAGAAAGAGAGAGAGAGAAACGTGCAAGTACAAAGAAATGAATACAACTGAAATTAAACCAGATAATTTTTACATTCAAAAACAGGAAGCGAAAAAAAAAATCCATTTTATTGTAGGTTTTTTAGTGTGTGTGTGTGGGGGGGGGGGTTGTTGTTTTTAGAGAGAGAGATTGAGACTAGAATGAATAAACTTAGTAGAGTATTTATTACTCATATATTTACTTAGAATGATGCATTTTTTCTGGGATAGCAAGTAATTTTACTGTAATGAGGTATATAGATAAATTGTTTGATTGTAAACTTTACTCTGTATAGATATATCTTACTCATGTATTATTTACTGTATTATTTACATCTTACTCATGTATTATTTACATTTCAGAGAAGAGCAACTAAGATGATGAAAGCCCTGGAGACCAAAACATACAAAGAACGGCTGCAGGACTTGGGTTTGGCTAGTCTAAAGAAAAGAAGAAACAGGGGAGACATAATAGCAGTATTCTAGTATTTGAGGGGCTGCCACAAAGAAGAGGGGGTCACGTTATTCACCAAAGCACCAGAGGGAAGGATGAGAAACAATGGTTGGAAACTGATCAAAGAGAGAAGCAACCTGGAATTAAGGAGAAACTTCCTGACAGTGAGGACAATTAACCAGTGGAACAGCTTGCCCCCAGAAAGCGTGGGGGCTCCATCACTGGAGATTTTTAAAAAGAGGCTAGACAGTCACTTGTCTGAGATGATATAGGTTCTCCTGCTTGAACAGGGGGCTGGACTAGAAGACCTCCAAGGTCCCTTCCAGCTCTATTCTATTCTATTTTATACCCCATTGTTCTATCTACACCATCAGATACTCATGATTACTGAAAAGAATCAAATAAAGCAATCAATTACAATCCATCCATAATTAATAAAAACATCATAAAATTAATCAAGAAAGTTTAATTGAACAACTATTTTTCTAAAAGCAGAGAAAGATAAGATGCATTCCATACCTCAAATAGGGCAGAAGGATCCTTTCTGTGTGCTAAAAAACAGATTTCTAAATTTTTTTAAAGAGTGCTTCTCCTGTAAATCTCAGTAACAGATAGATTTGTGACAAGAGAAATGTTCTTTAAGATACTGCTGCCTAAGCCCAAGTAATGTTCAGATAACAATGCAATCCTTTTGAGGTTGGGTTGTTTTTTTTTTCTTGGTGCATACTTGATATGATCTGGGGAACATACATTGGTTATTAGCTTGGCTCCTGTCCTTCCTGGTAATTAAATGTTTTGGTCTTCAAGAAGTGCCCCACATAGAGACTATCCCTGAATTCAAGCTGAGATGTAATTTAGGAATGGCGACTCTAAAAGGCTTAGCTATGGTCTCAGCTGGTCACAAAGTGTAATTGTTGAATGAGCTCCTTGGCACTTTCACCACCTGTAGATCCAAAACCTGTTTTGCAAGTGGCAGTAGAGATAAAACTGAATTGCATAATGGTGGCATCTCACTCTTAATTTCCAGGTGACCTCACTCAGCTGATACATGTAGATATTAAATAGCAAAGAGGACAAGATGATTAGAGATGGCACTCATACAAATTTACAACAAACCCTATGTTCCTTTTGTACTTAATTAGCATGTCAAATTTGCACAACAGGGCCTCTGGGAAATCGCTAATGGGTAGCTGCACCATTTGGGGCAGAGAAGAAAGCCTCTTAGCTTTAGTAGCTAAACTAGGAAAAATCTACTTTTATTAGATTGTCTGGATTCCTTCACAAAATGAAAATGGCTTATACTTAAATCTGAATGTAACCATCATATTTCAGCCATTACATGCTGAACGATCCTTTAGCCAAAACTATTCACAAAAACGACAATCATAAAGTGTTCATAGAATGAATCACCTCTTCCTGAAAATATTTCCCAAATTATATCTTTGTTGCAGGAGCATAATGTAATCTTTTCTTAAAATCTATCCATAAAATAATAATGTAGAAAAGTCAAAGATCCATGAGGCCCTTAATGCAGACAGACCCCATTAAACTTGCAGCCAAGTGGAAGCTTGGGAAATTTCCACTATAATGAAAAGCAATCCTCAATCTTGATCTTTCAGAGTGAAATTTCTTATCTATTTTTCCGTGGTTGGTTTTACTGTCATTTATGGAAAAGTATAGTTGTTAATTGAATAATTCAAAAATAAAAGTAAACAAAAGAAACATTTGTTAAGTTTTTAACCTAAAACTGAACTACTTTATTAAATCAAATATAATAAAAGATTGGATTGCTTTCCAATTATAATAATTATGTGATTTAGAGAAAAACAATGCATCTTTTAAAATATAGTTGTCAAAGGTTGATGTTACTATTATAATTATAATTCATATAGAGACAAGAAATGTAATTCAAGATTCAGTCCATTTACTTATATGCAATAGAGGCATTATAATATAATCAAGTTGAGATTTTTCAACCAGCTGCAATTTTCCACTGATTTTGCAATTCTTCTAATAATATAGAGGTTTGTATGTGAGTTTGCTTATTCTGAGACCCCCTGGTGACTTTTGGCAATTTCTGCCTCTCAACTGTGCTACCTCACAGGATTGCTGTGTGAATAAAATGGAAAAAGATAACATAAATCACCAGGGCTTCTTGGAGGAAAATATCTTTTTTGCTTTGGTGAGTGAAAAGAGAATGGAAAAAATAAGTTCTTTTTTCTGTAACATGCCCGGCACTGGTATACATGTAATCAAATACATACATACATGATCATTGTAATAACCAGCATTTTGTATCTTGGTAAAGATTATATAACTTTTTTAAAAATTCTTTCACGTTATAGTCCCTTTCAAAAATGATGTTTTAGCTTATTAGTTTCAGGCAAACCTTTCTAAGTGTTATTGTTAAGAAAAGATACAAAGGGATTGGCTTTTTACAAGAAACATGATCTGGGTTAGGCATTACTATTCAATATATAAATAAAAAATACGAAACAGTTCATCATTCAAGTTTAGTTTTTATGTTTTGTGTGTGCAGGAGTTTTGGGATCTAACTGCAGAGATGATCCTTCTGCTGAATTTAACAAGGTCAATTTTTATGATTTGGATGTGTATTACTGTCTACATGAATATTATAATATCCCAAGACTGAGAATTTGTAGAAAAATGGCATTTTCAGAAGACAAATTCATATTATTTACCCCTCCTACTTATTCAAAACAAAAAAGCCATCCGCAGAAACTTAGTTGATGACAACAACAACAACAACAACAACAACAACAACAACAACAACAACAACAACAATAATAATAATAATAATAATAATAATAATAATAATAATAATAATAATAATAGAGTTGGAAGGGACCTTGGAGGTCTTCTAGTCCAACCCCCTGCTCAGGCAGGAAAACCCACACAATTTCAGACAAATGGTTATCCACTTTTTTCTTAAAACTTCCAGTGTTGGAGTGTTCACAGCTTCTGGAGGCAAGTTGTTCACTGATTAATTGTTCTAATTGTCAGGAAATTTCTCCTTATTTCCAGGTTGCTTCTCTCTTTGATTAGTTTCCATTCATTGCTTCTTGTCCTGCCTTTAGGCGCTTTGGAAAATAGCTTGACTCCCTCTTTTTTGTGGAAAACCTTGAGATATTGGAACACTGCTATCATGTCACCCCTAATCTTTCTTTTCATTAAACTAGACACACATAATTCCAGCAACTGTTCTTTAAATGTTTTGGCCTCCAGTCTCCTAATCATCTTTGTTGCTCTTCTGTGCACTCTTTCTAGAGTCTCAACATCTTTTTTATATTGTGGTGACAAAACTGGATGCAGTATTCCAAGTGTAGCCTTACCAAGGTGTTATAAAGTGGTAATTAATACTTCACGTGATCTTGATTCTATCCCTCTGTTAATGCAGCCTAGCACTGTGTTGGCTTTTTTGGCAGCTGCAGCATGCTGCTGGCTCATATTTAAGTGATTGTCCATTAGGACTCCGAGATCTCTCTCACAGTTACTACTATTGAGCAAGGTACCCCCTATACTGTACCTGTGCATTTGTTTTTTCTTGCCTAAATATAGAACCTTACTTTTTTCACCACTGAATTTCATTTTGTTAGATAGTGCCCAATGTTCAAGTCTGTCAAGATCCTTCTGTATCTTAAGCCTATCTTCTGGAGTGTTGACTATTCCTGCCAGCTTGGTGTCATCTGCAAATTTGATGAGTTCCCCATCTATCCCCTCATCCTATTCATTGATGAAGATGTTGAAGAGCACTGGGCCCAGAACAGAGCCCTGGGGCACTCCACTACACATTTCCCTCCATGTAGATACAGTTCCATTGAGGACCACACACTGAGTACGGCCGATCAGCCAGCAACGAATCCATCTGGTGGTGATGCTGTCTAACCCACATTTTTCTATTTTATCAAGTAGTAGGCTGTGGTCTATTTTATCAAATGCCTTACAGAAGTCCAAGTTTTTTACAGTTTTTGATAGGTTGGACTATTTTTTCCCTTTGTGTAAAGACAGATGCAAAAAACAATTTAAATAGTTCTGCTTTCTCCCTGGTGCTTGCCACTTTCTCCCACTAATGGATCAATCATTTCCTTAATTTTTTTCTTGTTTTTTATATGTTGAAAGAAGCTCTTTTTTTGTTTTGTTATTTTTGACTTTGGTCGCAAGCCTTAGTTTATTTTGAGCCTTAGCTTTCTTCATTTCATTTTTGCAGGCTCAGGCTATTTGCTAATATTCTGCCTTAGTTATGTGCCCCTCTTTCCACTTTTTATACTTGTCCTTGTTGTCTTTCAATTTATCAGAGAGTTCTTTATACAGCCATGCTAGTTTCTTTTGAGAGCTGTTATTTTTCTTCTTCACTGGTATCGTGTTAGACTGGGCTTTTATAATCTCACTTTTCAAAATTTCCCAATTTTGAGTTGTTTTCCCCTTGAGGATTCTCATCCATGAAATCCTTCCCAATCTCTCTCTAAGTTTATTGAAATTAGTTCTCTTAAAGTCCAAGACTGTAGTTTGACTGTGTTCTATTGCTTGTGCTTGCATAATGTTGAATTCCAATATTGCATGATCGCTCCTGCCCAAGGTTCCTGTAGCTTCAACACCTTCTATCATTCCATCTCTGTTAGTCAGAATTAAATCCAATATGGCTGATCCTCTTGTTCTCTTCTCTACTTTTTGGGAGACAAAGTTGTCTGCTAGGTTTGTCAGGAATCTGTTTGATCTACTTGGTGCAGAGTTTGTCTCCCAGTTGATGTCAGGGTACTTAAAGTCCCCCATTACTATTGTGATGTGCTTCCTACATATCTTAGTTAACCGACTAGCAAAAAGTCCATCTATTTCCTCTATTTGGTTGGGTGCTCTAGAGTATACCCCTATGGCAATGTAATTTCCTCCCCTTTTATATTGACCCAAATGCATTCAAGACAGTTTTCATCATTGTTTTGCTCTATTTCTGTAGAGATGTAGTTATTTCTTATATAGAGAGCAACTCCACCTCCTCTTTTATTTGGTCTGTTTCTTTTAAATAATTTAAATCCCTCTAGCTGTGAGTTCTATTTGTAGGTTTCATCCCACCAAGTTTCCGTAATGGCAACAATGTCATATCTGCCCTCATTTACCTGAATTTCTAATTCACCCTGTTTATTGCTCATACTTTGCGCGTTGGTATATAGACTTTTGGGTCCTTTATGACTGATGCTGTGTTTACTTTCTACATAACCTGTATGGTGCCTGAGTTCCCCTATTTCCTTACCAAGTTCCCCTATTTCCTTACCACCTTCCTTACTAATGATTAAAGGTTTACAAGACTCTTGTCCAATAAGGTGATCTGTTTATCTCTTTGGAGACCAGAATCAGAGACAGTAATTTCTTTTCCTACTCTGCATATGTGTATAGGCAAATGTCTCTGAGCAGACTTGAATGAATAGCCATGCTCAATTTTTCTCACACCACACCACCTGGAACATCTGAATTCAAACTATGTATTTATTATTAAATACAATTACCATCAACAGCCAACAATATCAAGCCATAGAAACAATTAAATAAAACAGAAGTAATGAAATAGTCACATAATATTTAAGTAATTGTGAGCTTTTTTTTAGTCCCTATTCTGAGATTAATCCATTTTATGTCTTCTTAAGGAAACTGTTGCAGACAAATGCTTAGCAACAATAAGAAATGAATCGCCCTTATTAGAGATTTCATTTTTGTTGGAAGAAGGTAAAAGTATCTCTGCATGTGTTTTATCATAGAAGGAAGGAAAGGAGGAAGGAGGAAGGAAGGAAGTAATAATGATGTGACTATAGGCTGCTACTGCTTTAAGTTTATTTATTTTTTTCAAAAAAAATCTGTTTCTCCTCTCTTGTGCTCTCTCAGTGTTCATTTTAATGCGACTTTGAACACTTCTCACAAGTAGTTCATGGAAGGACAACTTGTACTATCAAATGTACTGTATGTCTAATAGTGAGCATTCAAAAACTCGGAAGGAAGGAAGGAAGGAAGGAAGGAAGGAAGGAAGGAAGGAAGGAAGGAAGGAAGGAAGGAAGGAAGGAAGGAAGGAAGGAAGGAAGGAAGGAAGGAAAAGTCAGTGTCTCAGGCTCATCCTGATGCCTAGGGCAGTATCTCTTAGTGTGCCTCCTATCTAATATTGCAGAAGGCAAAGCAGTGAAACAAACCAAAGAGAAGTGTCTATACACTATAGAATACTAGGTAAGGAAAATTAAACTAGTCTGCAGATATAGTTTCGAAGTTGAAAGCCACCACTAGCGATGGACTGTAGCAACTAAGTCTGTTTGTCATGCAATGTTGAAAACTCTGACAGATTTTGACTGTAGCTCTCTCTAAACTTAGCAGCAAGAGTGAAAAAAGAGAGGGAAGGAGGTCATAATAACACAGGTCAGCCAAGATTTTTGCTTTCCACTTTGATGAAAAGTCTTCCTGGAGAATGAAGCAGTCAACCAAGAGGGAAGAAAAGTTTAAACCAGTAAAAGAGTCCATTTCAGTACCAGAAAACTATTGGATACTCTTAGCTTCTCCAGGATATTTATTTATTCTTAGATTTATATTCCAGTTTTCTGCTTATATAAGCCCTCAAGGCAGCTTGATACAATAAAATAAAACATAAAGCAGGGCAGAAAGATCAAATTTTTAAAAAGATCAAAATCATTAAAATCAATTAAACACTGGGAAAAAGAGATCTGTGTTTGTTATGTTCCTAAATATTGAGTAGGGGCAAAATACTCCTTCCCAGGCATGTTATTGCCTAAAGGTTACACAGAAGGCCCTCTTCTGCCAAATAGCTGGACGTCTGGCAAGAAGGCTTAAAAAAAAAATCCACCTTTAGTACTTTATATCTAATCTATGGCATCTCTTTCATAGCACACATCATTTTTAGTAAGAAACCCTTCATCAATCGTTATAACCAGTTTGCTATAGTGGTTGATGTATCAATTTGAGAACCCAAAGACCTTTAGGTTTAGAAGGTGGCAAGCCTCTTCTAAAATCTTGCCAAGAAAACCGCAGGGACATGTCCAGGCCGTTGCCAGGAGTCAAAACTGATTTAAAGAACCCAAAATATAAAATTTAAAAAACAAAGCAAAATAAAATAACCGCAGCTTAATCTAGGCAGAGGATATGCAGATGATAATTTTGTTGAATTATCTAGTGCCTGTTAGGTGTCCCTAAAAGGGATGATGCATCTGAGAAAATTTGAGTGGGAACATTTGTCTGAGAACAGTAGAAATAAACATGCAGCACAAGGGGGGGGGATTTTATTCATCTTCTGTTCTTGTACAACTACTGACTTGTTGCTTATTAGCTGATAATGGGGAAATAATTCTTCAGTAATTTGACTACCTGATTTAGGCTGAAGTGAAGATGCACTTGCTCTGCCAATGACTATTTATTTAATCATTTGATTTATATCCTGCCTTTAGTATTATTATTTTTTTATAACTCAAGGGGAAAAACCTAACGCTCCTTCCTCCTATATTCCCCAGGACAACAGTCGTGTGATATGGCTTGAGCTGAGATAGGATTACTGGCCCAAAGTCACCCAGCCAGCTTCTATGCTTACGAGAGGAACAGGATAGGTTTCTAGTTCTGTATCATAACCATTACACCAAACTCAGTGGTGGGATTCAGCCAGTTCGCACCACTTCGGCAGAACCGGTAGCTAATTTTTTGTTGCCCGGGCCCAGAATGGACTTCTGGAAGCAGCATCCACACAGAGAACTGATTGTTCACATATTTGAATCCCACCACTGACCAAACTGGCTTTCTTATCAATACCCGGAGGAAGCGTGCTTCCATATCCAGCCTGGAAGTGCCCTAGGGACCATTTGCTTGGCTACTGAGAAAAAGAAAATAGTGCACAAAGATTGCCCTAGGCCAGGGGTAGGCAACCTTGGCTCTTTTATGACTCGTGGATTTCAACTCCCAGAATTCCTGAGCCATGCTGGCTCAGGAATTCTGGGAGTTGAAGTCCACGAGTCATAAAAGAGCCAAGGTTGCCTACCCCTGGCCTAGGCCTAGTTTAAATGGGATTTTTATGTCCCATTTGCCCATAATAGAATAAAAATATTTTAAATTAAGGCAAACATGTCTCTCATCCAAAGTAATGCTTAGTCCCTATGTAAAACCTACTGTAGTTACTGCCGTCTGCCTAAAGGTGGGATGGGGGTAGTTCTTTGCATTTTTGTTGTGTGTGTGTATGTGGGGGGGTGTTGCAATAAGTTTTATTGTAAATCATTGCTGGAATAGATTAAGAACATTGTAAACGGAAATATTTTACAATATACCAATTTGACTAAAATATTTAAATGACTGCCCCAATCAGTATTTTTTAGAGGTATAACACAGTTCCTTCAGAAACTTCTTTAGGAGCACATTTATAAATTGTGTTCCCACCAAACTTCCACAATAGCCAGACTTTGACATCAGATTATGTCCACTGACATTTTCCAGATTAGTAATAATTATTATGAGGAATATGAAATTTTAAATCTTCTGTCACCAAAATGCTTTTTTTGATTACTGGGAATTCACACTAAATTTATATGAACAGGGAAATATATACACAAAGTCACTTTCAGGCACAAAACCTTCTATATCTTCTTAAAAATGGTTAAAAATGCTGAACTCAGTAAAGGTAGTCCTCTATTTATGACTACAATTGGGACGATGATTTCCCTTGCTAAGCAAGGTGGTTGTTAAGTGGGTAGTGCCAGATTTTATGACCTTTTCTGCCACAGTTGCACAAATCATTGCGGTCATTAAGCAAATCACATGTTTGTTAAGTGAATCCAGCTTTTTCCATTGTTTTTTGCATGTCAAAAGCTGGCTGGATAGGTCACAAATGGTGATCACACGACACCAGGTTGCTACAATTGTCGCAAATCCATGCTGATTGCACTCAAACTTTGATTATGTGACTGTGGTGATGCTGCTATGGTCATAAGTGTGAGGACCAGTCATAAGTCCCTTTTTTCAGTGCCATTGTAACAGTCAAATGAATGGTTGTTAAACGAATGGCTGTAGAGCAAGGACTACCTCTATTAATAGATCTGACAGGCATTTCATTTATCTCTGTTGTTGTAAATTCTTATCTAACTTGCAGCATGAGGCTTATATTTAAATACAATACATTCTGAGAATGTCCATCATGTCAGAATGCTAGAAAGAACCAATTTAGCAGTTGACGGCAAGTAATTTGATAAACTTGAACTCCATCAGACTGTGAAGAACTGCAGAAAGCTTTGAGCTACAGAAGAGCCTATTTTGGCAGGTCACAACATTCTGACATAAAATAAATATATAATCACTTTCCTTTAAATCTCTTAGTCCCATATGAATGTATCATAGTTCCAGAAATGGGACTAAAACACCGAGTAAAACGTTATGGTTAGAAAAAGAAGAAGAAAACTTGATATTTAGAATAGCCAAGAATATGGTTAAATTCAGGGAAGGAAATTATTTTCAATCTGTTATTTGTATCTGGACCATATCCTATTTTATTAAATAATTACAACACTGGGATTTGGGCACAGTAATACTCTTTCCTTTGTATGCTGAAATGTCTAAATATCAAACTACTTTAAATTATAATAAAACAGCCAAGATTTTGAAACATATTTATTATATCTGAAATTAATAATAAAATGAAAAAAATTAAAGCAATATTCAGACAAGGATTTAATGGCAATAAAATGAACTTCAGCAATCTGATCCTCAGCATAATATATTATCCTCTTCCAGACTAAAGGTATTTTGCAAATCACTTGACTTGAAAAGTAGTAATCATGATCTTTAACAGCAAATTGGCACGTATGTTCAAACAAGAATTTATCGAGTTTTAATTATCTCATTTTAGTACTGCTCTCCTATTTTATACATTGACACATAAGGCATCATGGAAGCAAATCTGCCTTTCTCCACCTTTTTCCTTCTAGTTCATCAAATGAGTGGCTTGTGAGTATAATTAAGCAAAAGAAGCATTTCTGTATCTTCCAATTCCTTTATTTTCGGTACCCATGATTTTTTTGCTCTAATCCCTACCATACATGTAAGTTAAGAACACCAGAAAATATGGGTCCTTCGTTGCTTTTCAATTCCAGTAGTCTGGTGTAATTGTTTTTAATACCTTACATACATTAGTGGCTGTCACTTTAATCTTAAACAGCAATATAGGAAAACAATCAGAGGTTTGTTTGGCTGGAATAATGTCAGTTGGCAGCAATCCTTTTCTTCAGTCTGTTTCGGGAAATTGCAGTAGCAGCACCAGTTAGCAATCAGCTGAGACAGACTAGTGGATAGATGTCAATCTTATGGGTATTTGAAGCTTTGACACTTGCATTGCATGGCCTGCTTGTGATTTTGCTCTGCTCCTGATCCTACATGGGGAGCCAAACAAGGTCCTCAGTATGTGAAGGATTTGGGCCTTATATAAATAGCAGTTTCCTGAATTTTATGTGGCCTAAGTATCACAGTGATGACAAAGATGAGTACTTTGATTTTTATCCTGCTTTCTGAAGGAGGAATGCATGCTGTGTGCTCTTAGGAGGACTTTTAGGCCTAAGGATGCTTAAAGTACAGGTGGTCCTCAACGTATGACCACAACGGAGCCCAAAATTTATGTTGCTAAGCAACACAGTTAAAATGAGTTTTGCTTCATTTTACCACCTTTCTTGCCCCGGTTGTTAAGTGAATCACAGAAGTTCTTAACATGGCTGTTAAGTGACTCTGGCATTGACTTTGCTTGTCTGAAGGTCGCAAAAGGGGATCACATGACCTCAGGACACTGCAACCACCGTAAATACATAAATACATATGAATTTTGATCACGTGACCAGGGAGATGCGACAACAGTCCTAAGTGTGAAAAATGGTCATAAGTCACTTTTTTTCTGTGCTCGTGTAAGTTTGAATATTCACTAAACAAATGGTTGTAAGTCAAGGACTATGTGTTTAGCGTGGGCAGATGTTATTCCATTTTAGTACCAGTTATGGGCTTGGCCTTTTACAATGCACTCAAACTAAGCCATTCTTCATGTTTATTTAGAACATTAGACAATGATTTCATTACACCATTATCTTGCAATTTCTCAAGGTCAGGACACAATTGGCGTTTTCAGCATAATGGAGTTTCAGGATGAAACCGTTCAGACTTCATCTCTACCCTTCTAAAAAGGCTAATAACTGTTTCCCTCTGACTCCAGATACCAAATTTTTGGTCCAGCTATTTTGAGATAGAATGCACCATTTCTCCTTAAGCAGCTCCTCACCAAGGCTGGGCTTTGCATAAATGCATCTGGTGAGAAGCTCAGACATTTATTTTTTCTCTTGGGTTGGTGCATTTGGAACAGTGGGGGGCTAGCTCTTGTTTAAAATAAAGGAGGGAGCTTTGTTCTTTTCAGACTTGAAAAGAAAACATCTGCTGTCTGCTGCAAAAAAAATACAAATACAGTTGATTCTGCTGCTGGTTGATGTTCCCTTCCTTCTCCCCCGCCCCCCAACTTGCCAATTGAATGGTTTTATTCAATGTGATGAAAGGAAGACACAGAATTGGGAATAGTCATTTGGAAAGAAAAATCAGAGACTAGAAAGGGGAGAGAATTGCTTCCAACAGAAAAAAAATCTTCAAGGTTCAGAATACAGGTTCCGGTATAAAGTGGGTCTTAGCTTAAGGATATTAAAACCAAAGGACAGCAGATGAGTTTACGTAGTCAGCAACATTGATGGAAAGAATTTGACCCTTCAAAGAGGTCCAGCTTTCAGGCTTTCATGTGATAGTAGCATGCCACTCCATCGTGATTCATGTTGTAAAAGATAATGTCACTTCTGTGTTTCTCTTTTTCTATTGATCAATCCTTCAAAAGACTTATTTTAGTGGGCAAATAACTGGACAAACAAGGATAACTCTAGAGACAGCATGTATGCAGGAATTGGAAGTACCATCATCAGCTGTTTATTATTTATTTATTTATTTATTTATTTAACTTATATGCCGCCCTTCTCCCCATGGGACTCAGGGCGGCTCACAGCATGTTAAAACAATATAAAACATTTCCCCTATAAAAGCCAATTAAAAACCAAATATTTAAAGCTGTGTCTTATTAAAATCATTAAAATTGTCCCTATTTAAAATTCACCCTAGGTCAGTCCCGATTGCTGAAAAAGCCATGTCTTGAGGGCGCGGCGGAAGGTTAGGAGATCCGGAATCGTCCGGATCTCGGGGGGTAGTTCGTTCCAGAGGGTGGGGGCACCCACAGAGAAGGCCCTCCCCCTGGGGGTCGCCAGCCGACATTGCTTGGCCGACGGCACCCTGAGGAGGCCCGCTCTGTGGGAGCGTACCGGTCTGTGGGAGNCATGGAGCGCTTTAAAGGTGGTAACTAACACCTTAAAGCGTACCCGGAAGGCCACTGGCAACCAGTGCAGCTCGCGCAGCAGCGGCGTTACATGGGAGCGACGCGTCGCTCCCAACACCGCCCGCGCGGCCGCATTCTGGACCAGTTGAAGCCTCCGGATGCTCCTCATGGGGAGCCCCATGTATAGAGCATTACAGTAAGGTGCTTTGTGTTGCTGTTCCTTTCCTCCAAAACGTATAGCCTTGGTATAGGAACGTGTCCCATGTTATGAACAAAAGTTACTAGAAGTGCATACTCCTGCAGGGCCATTTTTGCATCTAAAATAAGCAGCCTTAGTGTGATGTTGTAGTGAGACTACCATTACAAATAGTTCTCTTCCATGGCTGCATAGATTTAGAACAGCGGTTCTCAACCTATGGGTCAGGACCCCATTTGGGGTCGATCGACCATTTCATGGGGGTCGCCAAGCAAGGCTGTCCGCCATTTTTTCCCCCTTTTCCAGCGGGTGCCTTACCTCCCTTGAGCTGGGCCAGCTGGTGGTCGGCCTGCTCCGTCTCTGCCGCTTGCCAGCTACGCCTTGGCCGGTGCAGGGGGCAGAACCATGCATGCACAGTGCTCCTGGGCAGGGAAAGTCCTTGACTTACAACCGGTTGGGTAGTCCTTGACTTACAACCGGTTTAGTCCTCAACTTATGACCGGTTTAGTCCTCGACTTACGACCGGTTGGGGGTTGCGGCATTAAAAAGGTTGAGAACCACTGATTTAGAACACCCAAAGAACTGAATTCCAGAACCAACTTTTGATGAAAACTCATTACAGCTTATTAAAAATTAGCCCTAGTAATAATGTTAAATTTGATATGATTATAAAAGTTCCAAATATCAATAGAGTTAATTTAGCATTAGGAAATCATATTAAAGTTTTATCTTTATTTAAATTTTATTTAAATCATATTAAAGTTTTATCTTATTTAAATTTTATTTAAATCTTATTTAAAGAAATTAGAGTTTGTATGACAGTATAAGAAGTTAAACATGTTCTTATGCAATTACATTAAATTGATTCTTGTTTGGATAGCTTTTGATAAGTCAAGCCCAAGATTGTTAAGTCTACCTCAGAAAAGATTTTTGGGTAGCAGAGTGGAGCCTGACAGTCTTGAACAGATAATTGTAGGAGCATGTACTCAAAACTGAGAGGCAGGTAGATGGAGCTTTTGGTTAAAGAGAAAAGATTCTCCCATTGCTTGTATTCCACCACCCAATAACATGTACATCCTAGTTTCTAATTACAAGGATCCACAGTTCTGGGGTGAAGAGGTTGAAAGTTCTGTTGTACTATTCACATTTTGGATTAGGCCTCTTCGGCTTCCAGTTTCTTTCTTTCTTTTTTTTTAAAGCATCAGCAAAAAAGCCAATTACATTAAGAACATCCAGTAGTTCAGAGGCATTTGTAAGAAATGAATAATAAACCAAATCACAATGCAACAAGAAATATTACTTTTTCCTGAAACTAAAAATTTCACTTGAATCTTAGTTGGGAAGCAAACTCATCTAGAATTGCCTTGGGCTCTAAAGAGGAAGGATTGAATATAAGATTAATATTATCTTTATTGTAAAGTTATAGTAATAGAGTCTTGCAAGTCTGAAACTACATCTTTCCACCCCCCACCCCTTGCCTTTACTTTCCAGGAATTAGGGAGAGTGCCTTCTGAGTGGTATACCCCATCTTCTAAACGGTGTCCCCATTCCTACTGTGCATTGAGATATCTTTCATCTGAATTGTCCTGGCTACAACTTTTCTTCTTCAGCCTCCTCCCCTCCAAAAAAAATTCCATAGAGAGCTGTGTGTGTGGTTTCGCCTGCTACCTAGATCCCACACATGCACTAATGAAGCTTTGTTCACTTGTGCAGTCCAGCTCCCAATGGGTCATGGACTGTACCAGTCTGTGGATCAGGGCTTGAGTACCCCTGTCTCAAGAATACTCCCACAGACCATTTCAAGGGCTGAGTAAAATGCCCTGCCAATGTAGTATCCCCTGTTAGCTGGCAAAATCAAAATTTTAGCCAATTTCAGCAGTTAATTGATACGTGCAAGTAAAACTCAACTTTATACAGTACTTATCCTATCACTGGGGCAGATCCCATCAAAGAGAAATTCTACACCGCCACCACCCTATAGGTCACACATGATGATAGATCTTTAGGCTAGGAATATCCTGGATGGGAATTAGGAAATCCTACCAACTGATGGGAAAAGCCCAAGTAGTCTATGGAAGGACTGGGCCCTCATACTTGTGAAATTTGCTTTCTCTTTGCTTTGCTGCACATCAGTTCAACTTTCTGCAATTCAAAAGCAGGTAGACATCTGCATATCTCAATTTGTACAGAAATACAGTACATCCATATCAAGCGCGGCGGAGCACAGGAGATGTTCTGGGTAGCAAACTCTTCTGTGCCGAGAATTTATCTCCTGCCAAATGAATTTACTCAACACTGGGAGATTTTAGCCATAGCTCAGCCTATGTAGGAAGAACCCCCATGTTTCTCTCTGCAACTCAACTCAGCTAAGTGGTGGTAAGGGGCCTCATTATTGTCCTTTTCTCCAACTGGAAAAGTTTCTCTCTCTCTCTCTTTTAAAAATAACACTTAGCAGATCATTAATCTATCATTTCAATATGAGTGTTGGGCTGTTTCTCTTCACTGTTGAACCTACTTTCTAAGCTTTCCCCCCACTCTGCTCCAACAGTGGTCATTTTAAAAGACTTTACACTCTTTAAAGGCAATAGAAAGCATTGTAGCACTTGATCTTAATCTGTAGCAGCTTCTATCTTAAGCTGTCTTTTAAAGATATACAGTGCATTTTTGGGTGAATTATAGAATTGCTGTTAAGTAATGTTTTTAACATGCAGTGCATATTACTTCCAGTTGGTTAAGCTCTCCTGGGAGATTACTGTTTGGGACTGGAAATAAATGACATAACGAATGGAGGGGAATAGATATGTAATCCATCAATATGGATAAAGGATAAAAACTTACATATATTTTCTTTCAATGTGAATGGAAAGCCGGCAAAGCCAGCGTGGGATTGCAACACTCAGAATTCCCACAATAGGAATATTCTTGGCGTTGTACATCTGAATTATGGTTTATCAGAAGCTGGTCTATCAAAAATAAAGTGAGAATAAGACAATTCTAAAACAGCAGGAAAGTCCTTTCTGAAGGAAGCACCATTTTTGAAACTCTACCAACTCATGTCAATTAATTTCCTAGTCACTCTTCCCTGCTCTTTCTTTCTTTTTTACTTTATAATTGTGTTTAACTGATCAAAGTATAAAATACAAGTGAAAATAAAGCTAGCGAGAAAGTGGGGAAGAAGGAAAAGTGAAGAAAGAAGTTTGGGGTAAAGGAAAAAAAATAGAGTGAAAAGCATTAACTTCCAATATTTTCAACACAGAATCAAGGCAGTAAAATCATAGCCTCAACTTTTTACTTTTGCAAATTTAGTATATATTAAATATATATATAGTATATATTTCTGTAACAACAAATTTACCTAATCTAATCAGCAAATCCTAAAGTTAGAATTTCATTGTGACTCGAACACAAAATCTAGAAGTGGTTTCCAAGTAGAAATGAAATTAGATGTATTCTTTTCGTTGATTAAGGAAATTAATTCAGCCCCTTCCCCACTCTTTCTGAAAGAATTTTTATTTATTGTTTATTAAGTACAAGTCCAACTCAACAGTTAATAATAATAAGTTATAATTTTTTTAAAGTTATATGCCACCCAACTCCCAGGAACTTTGTGGTTGGCTATTGTTAAGAACAGAAATAAATACAAACAAAAAAACTTAAAAAGAAATAGAACAATGATGGTGAAGAAAACAAACCAAGAGGAACAACAGAAAGAAAGAAAGAAAGAAAGAAAGAAAGAAAGAAAGAAAGAAAGAAAGAAAGAAAGAGAAAGGGGCATCCTTGCCAAAGACCTGGGAGAAGAGCCAGATTTTTAAGGCTCTTTGGAATAGCAATAGTGCAGCAGCCATTTGAATTTTTTTTTCGGGGGGGGGGGGGAAACCTCATTCCAGAGGGCAAACACTGCTGCAGAGAAGTTGGACTTCCAGGGGTCAAACAGATGGCATTGTTTAATCTGTTTATTTGATAGAACTCAGAGTGCACCTACCCTGCTATATGGAGCCAGAGACATTTGCAGTCCAAGTTAAGGCAATCCTACAAAGATTAAACCAAAGAGCTATGTTGCAGGATGCAGGAATAAAAAGCTAAAAGCTGGATTGTTTTTCCTCTTAGAACTTCTGGCTTCCAGCTCTAAAGTAGGTCAGTCAGTGGGAGAGGGAATAGAAAGGAAGGGAAGGAAGCCAGTTTGGGAAATAGGCAAAAAGTTATCTGAGAATCATTTAAAATACTCCGAGTTTGGATGTGAAAGTAAAGCAGGGAGAGAGGGAAGCCAGAAAGAATGACATTGGGAACTCAAGGAACAGGGAGTCTCTCCCCTCACCACTGTTGACCAAAAAAGTTATTCATAAATAAAAACAGAGAAAACCACGAAGTGTTTCTCTCTTCCAGTATGTTGCCTAACTGGAATTCCTTGTCTGTTGGGCATCTTAGGCTATACAAAGGATTGAAGAAATTGGTTGGCAGTTTACCCAACCTCACCAGGAAGAGACTGGGAAATTCCACAAGCAAGAAGTCACGCAGTGGATCAGCTGGGGAAGGTTCACTGTTGGAAGAGTCGAAGGAAGGGGAAGTAGGCTGGATTAAAATGAGCCAAATAGGAGAAAGTGTAGGCCAGAGGAAAGGAGTGAAGAAGAGAATGAAAGGAGAACTACGACATGAGATTTTTTTGCCAAGGCAGAGGTCATCCAAAACTAGATCCATGTCTGGAGAGATACATGAAGTATAAGAGACATTTTGTAGAGCAGGGGTGTCAAACTCAATTTCACTGAGGGCCGCTTCAGCATTGCGGTTGCCCTTGGGGGGCCAGGTGGGTGTGGCCAGAGTGGGTGCAGCCTACTGGGTGGGTGTGGATGGAGCGGGTGTGGCCTACTGG
This sequence comes from Protobothrops mucrosquamatus, assembly GCF_001527695.2. NCBI lineage: Eukaryota > Metazoa > Chordata > Lepidosauria > Squamata > Viperidae > Protobothrops > Protobothrops mucrosquamatus. The sequence goes on along the minus strand of NW_015386503.1, from coordinate 273,743 downwards.
GTGGGCGTGGCCAGTTCTAAATCATTTGCGTCAAGGGTCCTTTGGGGGCCTGGGCAGGAGTGGGACAGATCTGAGGGTCTCTGGCAGAAGGGGGTGGGACTGGGGCAAGTGCCAAGGCATGGTCCACTGGGGCAAGTGCCAAGATGGCCACCACAAAATTGTACATTGGCTCCCGGCTGGCCTGGGCCAGGGCTAAGGCAGCGGAGGCCGTTTCCTCACTGTTTCCAGGATGGCTTCACAGGCCACATGAAACCACTTCATGGGCCGCATCTGGCCCCCGGGCCTTGTGTTTGACATGTCTGTTGTAGAGCATCTAGCCATGTCTTGATGTTTCCCTTTTTATTAGACACATATACCCAGCATCAGAACCTAAAAAGCACATATTTAAACATTTAATAAAATAAATATTCCTCCTTTACTAGACAAGGTAATAAAAGGTAATCACATGAATCCAGGATACTGCAACCATGCCAATCGCCAAGCATCCGAATTTTGATCACGTGACCATGGGGTTGCTTCAACAGTCGTAAGCGTGAAAAATAAGTCATAAGCCTTTTTTTTTCAGTGCTATTGTAATTTGAAATGGTCACTAAACAAGTGGTTGTGGTTACTCCGGAGTTGAGGACTATCTGTACTTTTAAACTACCCTAAAATTCCAGAATTTTATCTAATAAAGAGATAAATCTCATAAATACTTCACTGTCGTTTTATCACAGAGAAGACAGGTGAATCCAATTGCAGTTCAGAATTTTCTCAAGGTCTTAGTAGCAGCAACTGTGCTATAAGATTGCCTAAGATAAGTTGTGAGAAATAACATACTGTGCTTTTTCTTGAACACATAGTGGAGAAATATCAGCTGCCATCAATTGGTTATTAGGGCTTGATTCTCTTAGCTGAAGGAAGACAGAGCTTCATAAAATGATAGGCACAATCAGTCAAGAATAGAATCTGATGAATGTACTGATTAAGGATGTGAGTTTTAGATTTGGTAATCCTAGTTCAAATATTGTATATCTTATGAACTCATTGGTTATGTTTGCACAATACATAGAACCATATGCTAGCTAATATTTTTGTCTACTTTGCTATATGAACTTAGGTCATATGGTTAGTCTATAGTGAAGTGTGTTTTGCAAACACAGCAATTGGGTTAACACAGTAATTGGATTCACCTTATAGCCTCAGGCAAGCCGTACACCATTTATTTTAGTATTTACATTATTATTATTATTATTATTATTATTATTATTATTATTATTATTATTATTATTATTATTATTATTATTATTATTATATGCACACATACACAAATGCATAATCTTAACCTTTTTTTCAGATTAGCTTTAGAAAAGAATTTACAAAATCTGTACGTTGCGAATGAGGGAATTAAAGAATACAGGAATCCTTTAATTAAGTAGAAGTAGATATAAACAGGTAATCTTCAACTTACAACGGTTCATTTAGTAAACATTCCAAGTTACAATGACACTGAAAAAAGTGACTTATGACTGTTTTTCACACTGACAACCACTGCCATATCCCCATGGTCATATGACCAAAATTCAGACGCTTGGCAACTGACTCAACTTTACAATGGTTGCAGTGTCCCAGGGTCATGTGATCATCTTTTGCAACTCTCTGACAAGCAAACTCAATGGGGAAGCCAGATTCCCTTTAACAACCTTGTTAGTAACTTAACAACTGCAGTGATTCACTTAACAACGGTGGCAAGAAAGATTGTAAAATGGGGCAAAATTCACTTAACAACTGTCTCTACCTGTAATTATAGTAATTGATTATGTGCCATCAAGTCAATGTCAATTCTGAGTGACTACATCAGTCACCTTTTGCAGGGTGATTTGTTCCCAACCTGGTTATTTAGATTTTCCAATTGTGGGGGGGCTTCCGGTGGTGACGCTGAGGTGGTGCAGGGGGGAGAGGAAAGTCTCCGTCCTCTAGCTCTGATTTTTTCAAGTTTGGAGACCCTTCGGGGGCACAGAGAGTCTGGAGGGCTACGTGCGAAAAGGGTGAAACCTTGGGGAGTAGTGAGGTGAGAGGCAGGCACCCACTACGACGAAGGAAAACCCTTAAATCCAACTTGAAACTTCTGCTTTCAACAGATGGCGGATCCGAAGCCTCGACTAACCACAAAGGATACAGAAGCAAGATATACTTAATGGACTATGTCATAAAGTGAGTTAAAAGTTTATAAAAATATTCCAAAGTATTAGAAAGATCTAAAAGATTTACCTATCTGTTGGTTCTGGAATATGATAATTTGAGCTAGATTATTTGTGTTTTGAGAGCGAATTTTGGATTGATTTCTTCTATGGTTCACGTTATAATAATGCAATTATTATAATTCTTCTTCATAAGCAAAGTTAGGGGAGAGAGAGAGGGGGAGGGAGGGAAGGAGGGAGGGAAAGAGGGAGAGAGAGAGAGGAATTCTATTGAATGGCAAAAAAGGAAATGGGAACTTCTTGTGCTTTAGAAATTTACAAAGAGTTCTAAAGATGATATAGCCTATTTTCTAACTTCTCCCTGGAAATCTTAGAAATATTTAAAATTTAATACGATAGGATGTTTGTAGTTTTCTGAACAAAGAGAACAACTAGTGTATTTTTCATTAATTATTTTTTAATTACTTGCTTCTCTTGAGCTTTTCAGAATTAGGGTGATTAAAAATGCATTATACTAAAAGATACTTGATTTGTTTTGAATTTTTAAAAATCCAGCAGAATTGCCATTTAAAAGAAGCATATTCCCCCCAGATTTAGTGATTTAGAACCTTCCTTCCTTCCTTCCTTCCTTCCTTCCTTCCTTCCATCCTTCCATCCTTCCAGAGTTTTTGAATGCTCACTATTAGACATACATTTGATAGTGCAAGTTGTCCTTCCATGAACTACTTGTGAGAAATGTTCAAAGTCACATTAAAATGAACACTGAGAGAGCACAAGAGAGGAGAAACATATTTTTTTAAAAAAATAAATAAATAAACTTAAAGCCTATAGTCACATCATTATTACTTGGTCTGCACTGAACATTCCTGGAAGTATTTTTTTTAAAGGATATGCTAAGAAAACAAAATGCTTTGTATATAAGAAGCAGGTAATGCTTCAATGCATGTTTTAAGACAGTGGCAAATTAGAAAGACTGGGATGAAGGGGTGATTTCTTCAGAAAAATACTCCTAGTCTGAGTTTCCATGTCTGAATTTGTGTTTTGGGTTTACCAGGGAAGAAGGTTGTGGTGGTGTGTTGTTCTAGTGGTTAGTGCATGACATAAAGTGAAAGTCCCAAGTTCAAAGGGTCTGGCTGTTTACTGGAATCCCACCACCCGAGAACTGGCAGTTGAATGCGAGATTACTCATCTGCGTTAATTCTTTGGATAAACATCTTCCTGTCAAAAGCATAAGGTTGGCCTGCTCATTGCCTGACAAAACCTTGTGTTTAAAAATAAACAGCACATATGCCTGAATTATGGGTTTATTTTTGAAAGACACATGGAGACACGTTTTTCCAACTGTAGACCTGCTTCCCTCTTTGAAGGATCCAGATCCAGTGGGATTAATGTTGAGGACTCCATGCTGGCCCAGAAAGAAAATGTTTGAGAAAATTAGGAGAAACAGAGATAGCTTTAGATTATATAAGGAAATATGTTCCTATAATAAAAATATCCCATGTTATTGCATATTATATCACATAATGCTACAATATAACATATTGCACAAAATGGGTACACATGGGGCCATTTTGAAAAGTTCAGTACAAATTATTATCCTACCACAATGGCATTTTCTGTAGAAAACCAATCACAGAAAAGTGTACAATAACAAAAATGATTATAAAATCCGCAAGGAGAAGGGCAGGATATAAATATAAACAATAAATAAATAAATAAATAAAAAATGGATGCATCAGAAATATTTATGAACTAGCATGTAGATATTCATGTAAACCTTTTTTTTACTGCCTCAGAAAAAGCTGTGAGATCAAACTCAAAAAGTTGGGCATGTTCAGTTTTATTTTGGCAAAAATAAAAAATGAAAGATATCTCCATCCTTTCAAAGTGTGACCAGATTTGTGTCTTTTACATATCTACTTGTGAAATCCAATTTCTAAACTGATTTAGTCCCACTAGTTCTGGCCAATTTATGCCTTATTAGGGACACCAGAGCCAACAAGTCAGATTAGGCTGAAGTATAGATTTGGTCAGCCTGCCATACCTCTAGCAGAGCTATTTAGGAATACCATTTTCTAAAATAGCATTAGCATGAGTTTCTGTTATCAGCAAAGATGAAATCAAAACTAAATTTTTATCTACATAAATGTAGAAAAACATTACTTCTTCATAAATGTACAATGACTGCCAGAAACCTTCTCCAGCCCTTGAATGCAATCACGTACTCTTCTGGTGCTCATTTCCCTCTCAATTTCTTGAAATTATATGATATTTTGTAGAAGATTGCCTGAATTGGTAATAATTTTATTTTATTTAAGGAAATATTTCTTTAAAAGTCCCATGGATACAGCACTGCTAATATACATTGAGTGCAGCATCATGCAACAAGTAACCTGAAAAATAAACTAAAGGACAAATTGAATATAAGGGGCTTTTTAATTACAAAATAACAATGGTTCATGATGTGACATCATGCCTACTATATAAAGTGTTGCTAGACCTTTCAGGCATGGACTCATTTTACACAATTTCTCTCCAATCTCAAGACTGTTAGTCCTTCTTTTTAATTTGCAAGTGTTGTGCAACTCTCTCTCATCCCTCTTCCCCTCTGTCCCGGTGTAGACGCAGGCATGATTCATTTACTCTGTACATTTGAGACAAATTAAGTCAAATCTGCTTCAGAGATGAATAATTTTGGCCTGATTCCAAGCCATCTAAGTAAGCGGTCTCCAACCTTTCTAGCTTGGCAGACCAGCAGAGGCAGTGGTGGCGGCGGCGGGGGGGGGGGGAGAGGGGGATGGTTTCCATGTGCATGCTGCTTTCACAAATGCAGCTTTGTGCATGTGTGTGCACACATGCCCACTCACCTACAATTTCCACAGGCCAGTTCAGAACGGATTGGCCCAGCACTGAGCTACGGACTAGGGTTTGAGGTCTCCTGATCTAAGTAACTGAGGTAATATTTTAATGCCCAAGTTAAAGGAATAGTAAGCCATCAACCATATCAAGGCATCAAAAGGATTAGAAGATGAATCAGTGGATACAGTTATGCCAAATACTTCTAGTAGCTTCAACTGTGCTCCTACTGGAGAAAATGTGAATAATAGAGACAGTCCCACTAACTCCCACCAGTGCTGACAAGGCAAATCACTAGAATATAAACTGTGAGCAAACTCCACTCCTTATTAGCAGGGATGATGTTACCTGGTTTGGGTAATGAAATGTCTGCAAGAAAAGAACCAAGCTCAGAGAACACCAAGGACACCTCATTTCAACCCTGAGCTACAAATATTTTCCTTTATTAGAGAGAGTGTTGCCAGGAAAACGGTTGCTGGTGCTCAGGTAGTTGACTACAGATAAAGACAGATGGATCAGTTTATTTTTGAAGGCCTGCCTTCTATTTCAACAATATTAAAGCAAGAGGAAAATTACCTGCTGGCTCAGGATGTGGATATGACCTTTTCCACGTAGTATATTAATCAGAACTCCTACATATACACACCCTTATTAAGCTAATGAGTCCATTAAACTACCATTAAAATAACACATTCATCATTTTTTCCTAAAACAAGTAAAATGTCACAGAATGATATAATTTTTCAGCCTCATGAGCTGTCTGGCCAATACTTTACTTGGTGAGTGTGAAAGAAATGGCCTTCTAATTTTACTAATGAAGAGGAGCCTGTTGCTGGCATAAAAGGGCAGCTCCTTTCTTCTGCCAAATCATGGCCTGGGGATGTGATGACTGATAGTCCATGGTGTTCTTCTTTGGTTGAAGTCTAAAAACTGAGCTAGAACCTACATACTGTAGATCAGTTTCTCAACCTTGGCACTCAAACCCCCAGAATTCCCCAGCCATGCTTTACATGGTTATGTCTCCTTTTTCTGGCAAATTAATGGTCAAGAAGGAGACAAGACAGGGCCTCATGCCTCTGCTCCAGATCTTCTTGCAAGATGTTTCCCATCCTGACTCCAGTAAAACAGTTCCTTGTATTACCTAACACATAGGAGTTAGTTAGCCACTAGTACCTTTCTTTATTTAATTAGTACATTTTTGTACCGTTACCCATTTGCCATTTTTATTTTTTTTAAAGGAAACATAATATTCAACTCTTTAAATCCTAACATCTCTGTCTTTAGTAGAAGAATAATAGTGTGGAACTAAAACAAGTTAAGTAGTGTCCACTTACTGTCCCATCCTAGAACTTTTAACTACAGCATGGAGGGATCTATTCATGCTATTATGATTGAGCTGACTAAGAATATTAATAACCAATCTAGCCCATTTTTCTCCAGATTAGTTAGATTACAATTCTGAGCAGACAACTTGGGTAGAGACCAATTGGCTGGTGAAGATTGGTCTTTATTTGTATATGACAATATATGGCAATTTACTTATAATAAGAAAAGTAGTAATAATAATATTACAAACAGAGAAAAAGAAATGCTGTGTATACTGGATTTTAATCTTAGAGGTGGGATGGGGAGCTGTACAAAGTAGAATTCTTTTCATTTGTTAAGTGTTTTAGTTTACATTGGATTTTTGTGTTTTGTTTTTCAGTGAGCTGCTTTTTCCAAGTCTCTTTATAGAAAAGATGGATATAACAAAAATAATAATCATTTCTGGTTCCACAGAAAGTTTCACAGAAAGTTAATGTGCTAAAAATAAATAAAAATAAGGCATGCAGTGCTGTTTGATGTCAATATTTATCAATAGCAATAGCACTTAGACTTATATACTGTCTTACAGTGCTTTAGACTTAGAGCACTCTCTGGGTGATTTACAGCGTTGGCATATTGCCTGCAACAATCTGGGTCCCCATTTTACCAAGCTCAGAAGCATGAAAGGCTGAGGCAAACTTGAGCCCCAGCAGGATCAAACTCCAGGCTGAGTTTTCCTGCAATATTGCATTCTAACTACTGCACCACCATGATTCTTCAATATTTAAACCAACACAGTGGTTGGCTGCATTAACAGAGGGACAGACTCAAGATCATGTGAAGTATTAATACCACTTTATAACGCCTTGATAAGGCCACACTTGGAATACTGCATCCAGTTTTGGTCACGACGATATAAAAAAGATGTTGAGGCTCTACAAAGAGTGCAGAGAAGAGCAACAAAGATGATTAGGAGACTGGAGGCCAAAACATATAAAGAACAGTTGCTGGAATTGTGTATGTCTAGCTTAATGAAAAGAAGGATTAGGGATGACATGATAGCAGTGTTCCAATATCTCAAGGTTTGCCACAAAGAAGAGGGAGTCAAGCTATTCTCCAAAGCACCTGAAGGAAGGACAAGAAGCAATGGATGGAAACTAACCAAAGAGAGAACTAAGGAGAAATTTCCTGACAGTGAGAACAATTAATGAGTGGAGCAACCTGCCTTTAGAAGCTATGAATGCTTCAACACTGTAAGTTTTTAAGATGAGATTGGACAACCATTGGTCTGAAATGGTATAGGATTTCCTGCCTGAGCAGGGGGTTGGATTAGAAGACCTCCAAGATCCCTTCCAACTCTATTATCATTATCATTATCATTATCATTATTATGGATCATCGCACAGTCAGCCAGATGTTCAGACTGGATTTGGCATTTTGTCTACCTATCGAGTCCTTACCAAGGACCTGGGATAGGCAGATGTGGATGTTTGATGGTATTACAGATATCATCGCAGGATGAAAGCAGTTCCTAGTAAGGCCGCCTTTTGCAATTGACTAATGGTATTATTATTATTATTATTATTATTATTATTATTATTATTATTATTATTATTATTATTATTATTATGATGATGATGATGCAGTGTCTCATGATCCTTGATAATGAAAAATAGCTCCATCATCATATGCTGAGGAGGTATATTGTCAAAGACATTTGCCATTTACAACATATACTATATTTTTGCCCCTTGGGGAAGGAAGGTGATTTGCAGGAAAGCAAAGGGTGGTAGTCTCTGACCACTGTACATTAAACCCTGCTTGAAATGAGGTAGCACTTATGCCAAAATTGTAAGAGCAATGTTATGATGCTTTTTAAAGACTTGCACCATCTTTGGTATATGACAATCCACTCTGGAAATAATAGACATATAATTAAGCATTATTTGCTGACTGAAAACAAAAGCTGATGCCTCTATAGTCAAAAAATTAAAAACCCTTAGAAAACAAAAAACTAACTTCCTCTGAATGGAGAGATTTCAAGGCCAATTGGGGTTTTGCGTCGATTTAAAGACAAGAAGCTAGGACTGATCTTTTTCCGATTCCACTTGAAATGGGGACTCACGAAACACCAAGATAGTAATCACAGTGAATTAGAAAAATCCAAGGTCTCCATTAATCTCCTTGACTCATTCTATTCTCTTCCAAATTTTTTTCTGTCATTTAAAAAAAAAAACATTTTACTTGTAAATGTTGCATTTTGAGCTGTGAGAAAGCCATTAAAAGATGGCAAGAGGCCTGTACTTTTCTCGTAATGACTTCTCAAGTTACTCTAGATTTTCCTAAGCCAAATGAACTGAAGCCACATGCATAATTTTACATTGGCGTCTACATGAAGCAGACCTTGTTCAGCTGGGTCTTCTATTTTTAACACACTCCCTTTGACAAGCTGGTGAAGAGCTAGGACTTTTCACCCATACTGTTATTCTGGAGTGTAATGGAAGGAGTAAAATGCTAAACATAACTAAACCACAGTGTTACTTATTTATTTATTTATTTATTTTATTTTATTGAACTTATATGCCGCCCTTCTCCCAACAGGACTCAGGGCGGCTTACAGCATATTAAAATGATACAAACACTATCCCCAATAAAAACCAATTAAAAACAAATATTTACCGCTGTGTTACCGTTAAAATTCTAATTAAAATTGTCCCTATTTAAAATTCTCCCTAGGCCAGACCCGCTTGCTGAAAAAGCCATGTCTTGAGGGCGCGGCGAAAAGATAGGAGATCCAGAATCGTCCGGATCTCGGGGGGTAGTTCGTTCCAGAGGGTGGGGGCACCCACAGAGAAGGCCCTCCCCCTGGGGGTCGCCAGCNCCCATGTATAGAGCATTACAGTAGTCCAGGCGGGAGGTGACGAGAGCATGAGTGACTGTGCGCAGAGCGTCCCGGTCCAGAAAAGGACGCAACTGGTAAATCAGGCGAACCTGATAAAACGCCCCCCTGGTCACGGCCGACAAATGGTCTTCCAGTGTCAGCCGTGGATCCAGGAGGACACCCAAGTTGCGTGCCCTCTTTGAGGGGGCCAAAATTTCGCCCCCTATAGACAGCGATGGAATCAGCTGACTATGCCGAGGCGCCGGCAACCACAGCCACTCGGTCTTGGAAGGGTTGAGTCTGAGTCTGTTCCTCCCCATCCAGACCCGTACGGCCTCCAGGCAACGGGCCATCACGTCAAGGGCATCGTTGGGGTGACCTGGGGTGGAGATGTACCCCCCTCTGCTCATCAGGTAGATCGAACCTTTTGGATTGAAATGATATGATAGGAGATATTTAAGGGAAGAAGGGGAGGAGGACGAGCTGATATATTTCATTGTTATGTTTTTGTCTTCTATAATAGTTTGTCATTCTTATCACAAGTATCCTCTCCCCACGACCTGCCTGGATCTTAGATTGACAAAATAAGTTGGCCAAAGCCACTCTGTGAATTTCATGGCAAAGCAGGATTGTGAACAACAGTTTAAAACATTTTTCTGTCCAATATAGTGTGCTGTTTAAGTCTTTATAAAACAACAAATACAAATTGTAATCAGGCAGTTGCTGAATCTCAATCATATTAGACTTTCTCATCCTTTACTTACTTGCTGCCACTACTCAGGCTCTTATTCCCCCCCTTTCCTGATCCAAAGTAAAGTACCAACAAAGTGGATCTTCCATCATGAGCACTGCAATAGCAATTTCCCTGAAAATAAGACTGGGGGCTTATATATTTGCTCCAAAAGAAGCATTAGGACTTATTTTCTGGTTAGGGCTTATATTCGGGAAAATATGGTACTAAATGCATCTGTCTGGCTGACAATCTTAACTGGGGCTTATTTTTGGGGTGGGGCTTATATTACGAGTGTCCTGAAAAATCATTCTAGGGCACAGGTGTCCAACTCGCCATGTCACATGATGTGTTGTGACGTATCGCAACTATTTTTGCATTGCCACAGCTGGGGTGGGTGCGGCCTTCACATGATGCAACCGGCCCATGGGCCAGCAGTTTGACATCCCTGGTCTAGGGCTTATTTTCCGGTTGGGTCTTATTTTGGGGGGAAACACAGTAGCAATAGCACTTAGACTCATACACCACCTCATAGTGTTTTACAGACCTCTCTGAGGAGTTTACAACATCAGCCTATGGCCCCCAACAATCTGGGTCCTCATTTTACCAACCTCAAAAGGATGGAAGGCTGAGTGAACCTTGAGCCAGTCAGAATCGAACTTCTGGCTGTGGGAATGCAGAGTTAGCCTACAATACAGTATTCTAACCACTGCACCACCACAGCTCTTATATCAATGTTGATGAACTACAATCCACCTGAGTTCAGGGCTGAATAAAATGCCATGCTATAAGGATGGATTTATGCTTGAAAGAGGGGGTAGACCTCTGTCCCTTTTCAGATGTATTTCTGTCCCTCTGCTTTCTTCCCATAAATCAATAGCAAGATTAGTCCCTGCATTTATATTAAGAGCAGGTGGTCCTGCTTCTCACCTGGAGAACAATTATGTGTAGTTTCATTACTTGCAAATTATGAAAAATAGGTGGAAGGGGGATAACTTTGGTAATGTTGATATATGTATATGTGTACATGTATATATATGTGTGTGTGTGTGTGTGTGTATGTATATATGTATATATATATTATTGTATTGTAAACCACCCAGAACCACTTTGAATAGCAAAAGGGGGTGGCATACAAAACAAACAAACAAACAAACAAATAAATAAATAAATAAATAAGGATTATATTAATCTGTAGATATAGATGCAAATTTAGAAATGACTAACATAACAAAGAAAAACTACAGCACACCTTACCACAAAAGAGAAAACTGTGATCAAGTGGTTCAGGTGCTAATGCCTTTGTTCTGTCTTTTAAGAATTCCTTATTTTATTCCTGGATCTGTAACTAGGCAATGTAAATAGAACGAACAGGAGTTTGGTTCAGTTCTGGTGTGAATCATCAGAAAGGAGAAAGATTTTCCTCATCCGTCATTGAAATTTGGTTGTAAACCGTTAGGAAACAAAACAGTGTAACATTGTCTGAAAGGGTTAGAATAAAAATGACAGATGAAAAGTTCCCGTGACTGCAAAGTGTTTAAAACTTATGGATGAATTTTCCATAGATTTAAGCTCTGGAAATAGTTCAGAATATATCTTTCAAACTGCATTTTATTCTTTCCCTCAAATGCCTCTTCAAGAACAACATAGCTTGAGCCAGTTTGAATTGAGGTTAGATATCGGTGGAAAACAGTTTATTTTCATTTTTATGTGAAAAAAAAATACCAGCAGAACTAAGAAGCTCTCAATTTGGAATGTTACATAATTATCTAGTAGATTAATTTTATTTATTAATGCATTTGACTTAAAGAGAGGAGGCATGGCCATCCTACCCTGCATATCCACCATTCAAAATAACCCCTTGGACAGAGAACCAAAGCAATAGGTGGGAACTTGATGAGGGGAGAAATTATATCTTTCTGGTCTTACTGAGCAAATATGGGCATGTTGATATCTTTTCAATATCTGGAAAAAGTTCATAATTCATTGTTACTTAATGTAAAACAAGGCTTAACAGTTTTGTACAGTGGCATAAGTACCTTCCAATTTTTTAAAAAATGTTACTTTAAAAATGGCTAAACAATTGTGAGATCGCTAAATTTTGTGACAAATTCTCATTTCTACATCGTTTTTTCCCCTTTTTTCTTTCCTTTTTCTAAATTTACAGGATGGTTGTCATCAACTAAATCATGCCTGCAAATACAATCTGGTTGATAGATAATATTAATTCAAGGAGGGAGGGTATATATCATAGCCTCCTCCAGCTTTGACCCCTGGAAAATTAATAGAGAGAGGAATGCATAGAACAGTTCCTTTCTTCCACTTAAAAATTCTGCTGAATATTGTTCTTTCTTGATGTTTCCATAATAAAGTTCATCTCCTTCCTTCCTTCCTTCCTTCCTTCCTTCCTTCCTTCCTTCCTTCCTTCCTTCCTTCCTTCCTTCCTTCCTTCTTTCTTTCTTTCTTTCTTTCTTTCTTTCATGAGAAAATGCAAAACATTTCTATTAATATTCCTTCAAATAAGTATCAGGACCTTCTATAGCTTGATAGCTTTTGTGGTGTGGATTAGTAGCATATACTACTTAATACTTTTAATACTAGGAGAGATATACTTGATAGGAGAGATATACTTAATGGCATTATTTGCAGAAGCCAATGAAGGAAATTAATAAAGGAATGAAAATATTAGAGCCCATTTTGCCTTGTAAAAAATGGGATCGCTTACCAATGAAGCTACTAAGGTGTTTCATTGACAACAGTGTAGTCTTGTGCTCTGTAACATTGTGGATGCCATTAACATCATGAGCTCTTTGCTTCCAAATCGGTCAATTAGGCACTTATTATCAATGCTGTTGCATCAAAGGGTCTTCTGCTGGAAAGAGAAGGTTGCAGCCTTTCGGCTGGAGAGGTGAACACAATGCTACAATAGGCCTTGGTGGTGTTATCAGCATGAGGCGGACAGCATGAGAGACTGAGCTGTGGCCCCTTGGGGGTTTTCAGTCGCCCTGTTCCCTGAGATCAAAGGCAAGGAAACAGCTGATTCCAGACTGGCTGGTGTCTGTTTGGTGTTTCCTCCACCCGAGGCAGATGGAGTCCTATTTTATTGATTACTCATTCACAACTGAAGCCTGTGGCCCCAGGGAGAATGGCAGAGGGAATGCATGCTTCGTAGGCACTTAAAGAAGAGATAGGGGTAATCTGTCCCTTTCACTGACAGACACAGCAGATAGATATATTTTGGACAAAAGAGAGTCTGTGATTATAGAAGGCTGGATTGAAAACCTTTGCTACAAACATTCCACCCAAGTCTGGAAGGACCCAGGCTGCCCTTTACAGGCCAGCCCTATCTCAAATTCTATAAGGGCCTTACTATGTTCCAAACTAGTTTTAGAATGAAAAGTAATTCTATCTCGTGTGCTGACCAATATTTTACTGTATCTTTTTTTTTTTTGAAATTGCTATCTCAAATTACTACTGCCCCTTACAGTTACCTGGAAATCCCACTAAACATGGTGGAAATTTCATCTCAATAAAACGTGCATTGACTCAGGCGGTGGAATTGTTGTTGTTTTTTTCTGCTGAAAATAAAAATAATAAACTTGTGTGGAATTGTACAGGCACTGTTCCAAATGGAAACTAAAACACTGACGTTTTAGTTTCTCAGTCTGCAAATATTCACAGGTAGCTGCCATTTTGATTTCTGAATTACTAATTTAAGCCTATATCTTAGAATAGAGGTATTGGTATATTGGTATATGGTAAAACTTTTTCCATGGCTAATCATGCAGCTGCTGTAAGTTGCCAGAAGTAGTACCTCAGTAACTTTCCAGCTGGTTTCATTTCCTGTTTTTTTTTTAAGGAAAGCTATCATTGGTCCTAAAACACTTCCTCTCTAGGTGTTTTGTGCATGCATGAGAATACTGCAGTAATATAAATATAAAATGAAAAAAACCCTGCAACTTAAGACTTAGTTACAAATATAAAATTACACATAAGAGACAGTTGAGGATGAAGGAAACAAGATCACCTATTTGTCTGTTAGAATGCTAGTTTGACCAGCAAAATCAGCATCATTCATCTAGAATAAAGGGAAGTATATTCATTCATTCATTCATTCATTCATTTATTCATTCACATACTTACAGATGTATCAGCGTTGGAGGAAAGGAGGTGGTACAGAAATCATACTAAGAAAAACAGTGATTGCCAGAAAAATCCTGCCTTTTTTCTATCTGACTAACATCACATAGCTAGCTTGTTCAAAGGTCAGCCTACCACAAAGAGATCCACGTAATTGAACAAACTAACCAGTCTGCCACCACGCCAGATTCATGGTGCTTTCAAGGATACCCAAAGCCTTATGTACACTTAATATCACTTTCTCCCTTGAATATCAGGATTTTTATTTTGAAGATATCATTGGAAAATCCGCGTAAGAGTCTCTTGACAGGGCTAATTTTACTAAGACCTACTTATGCATCAATCTAAAAAAAAACCAAAAAACCCTGCCCATCCTGATACAAGCATCCAAATTATGGAATTCTCTTCTTGCTCAGAGTTGGCCAGAAAAGTCTTTTTATTTTCAACACTGGCTAAAGACTCATTTGTTCATTCAAGTTTTTTGAGGAATATCTATTGCTATTTCTTTTCCAAGCTGTTTTTGTTACCTTACAAAATGTCTCTGAAAGTATTTTTTTTTAAAGCTGAAACAAACAAAATAACTATATGAAATAAATGCATCTACACAAACAAAATAAATCAGTGCCTTGGTATGAAACATGATGGTTCAACAACTTATTTCTCTTATATCTGCCTTATTTCATATATTTTAAAAATGGCATGTGCTGACATATACTGAGTCATGCGGCATCCATTCTCAGTGCCCACAAAACGTTTTTAATTTCTCCAGCTGTTATTTTTAAATTCCGTGGTAGAACAAGCACTTACTTTTATTTTAAAAAAATATTTCAAGCCACAAGTAAAATTCAAAATATAGAATTGAAAACTGGCCAGTAAAAATTTTACTTTATGTACTTGGAATATTGTGATAAGCTATAATAAGCAGAATAATTTTGAAATGAATAAGATTTTAACAGTGGCATGCTGTGATTTTCTGATTTTATGTAAATATTGTATGACACTAAGAAGAAAAATAATACTCTGGCTAAAATTGACAGTCCTGTCTTCAAGAAGTGTGAATTCGCTCTCCTTTTGAGAAAGAAGGCATGAGATTATTTAAAAATTTATTGAACAGTAACTTCCCACAGAAGATAAGATACAATTGCATTCACTGGTAAACATGAGTAATATATTGCCATTCAGATTAAAATATAGCTTTTCAGACTACTCTATAGGGAGAAGACCTTTCCCTATAAAACTGAATTCACTTCAGATATTTTCCATCTTGGGGGTGAAGTGGGGGACTTCTATCCCCCTGTACACATGCACAAATATTGCCAGGTTCCCAATATTATGGAGGGTGAAAAATGAAGGTTGGACTGCTGACACAGTTGTTGCTGCTTTCTTGTGTTGATTGCATGAATGTTTTAAACATCTTAGCAACAAAGATAGAACCCCATTTTACCACCACTGTTAATGATTAAATTCACCTCACTCCATGAGAGGTATCAGGAATTTCTTTTCATGAAATTCTCCCAGTGCCGAATCCCTGTCCTGTGGTGGGGTGTGGGAATGAGTTTTCCCCCTTTTTACAACTTTTCTTGCCATAGTTGTTAAGTGAATCACTTCAGTTGTTAAGTTAGTAACATGGTTGTTAAGTGAATCTGACTTCCCCCATTGACTTTGCTTATCAAAAGATCACAAAAGGTGGTCACATGACCCTGGGACACTGAAACTGTCATAAATACATGCCAGTTGCCAAGTGCCCAAATGTTGATCATGTAATCATAGGAATGCTGCAATAGTCATAAGTATGAAAACTGGTCATAAGTCATTTTTTCAATGCCTCTGTAACTTAGGTCACTAAATGAATGGTTGTAAGCCAAGGATCACCTGTACACAAAAGAACATGAGGCATCTACCCTTCCCTTCCCTTCCCTTTCTTTCCTTAAAATATAATTATATTGCTATACTTTTTTAGTTATTTCCCATTCATGGCACATTTTTAATTTCTTAATTGCCAAGTACCAAAATGAGTGTGACTGACACAGAAAAGAAAGCCAGGTTCAAGTCCATAGATTTGATTCTCAACACAGATGGGAGGGAGGAAAATACTTAGGTGTCCAGAAAATAGCTCATCCTACCCTTAACAAATGTTTTGGTTTGGACACCACACTGAATAGATTTTGAGTAAGCCTCTGAGTGTGTTTTGGCAACTGGACATTTCTGAGCTCT
This sequence comes from Protobothrops mucrosquamatus, assembly GCF_001527695.2. Lineage (NCBI taxonomy): Eukaryota > Metazoa > Chordata > Lepidosauria > Squamata > Viperidae > Protobothrops > Protobothrops mucrosquamatus. The sequence goes on along the minus strand of NW_015386503.1, from coordinate 257,437 downwards.
GATTAATCCTTCTCTGACAAGCTCCACTGCTTAGCTGATGCAGATGAATCCATCAGAAGATGGTCTTTAGCCTTCTGAACTTTACCCTCATTCATCATGTTATAAAAAAGTACATTCTTCTCTTTCCTTACTCTAAAAGTCTCCCAGGTGGTCTAGTGTTTGGGGATTCATCTCTTGAAGGATTTAAATCACTGGGTTACATTCTGTATGCTGTTACAATCATAGCTTTGGTGCTTTCCTTCTCTTTTCCACTCTGCTGCTTAAAGTAGACTTTATATCTGAGCTATTGATGCAGAAATATTTGGTCAACAAATAAAATGCTACATGATCATCTAAAATATTTTCAGCTGATAGTGGAACATGGTTTAACTTTGGGGAACAACCATACTTTTCTTGCTCATTGTTAAAACCAACAATCAGACAGAGGGAGGCACTTGAAATGAATGCTTAGTTGAGACATTCTCCTGCACTTTTTGACTACAACATTCACTTACTTGAATAAAAGAGACTTTGTTTTAGAACTTCTTTCAAAGGAGGAGAAAGTTTCAGATAAATTCTTGTGGATTGAGTGTGGTATTCTTTAGTCACAAGGCATATGTGTGAATGTTTAAAATGTTCCATCTTTTTCGATAAAATCTTCAGAGAGAACGACATGAAGGATTGCATCCTCTCATGGACCCTAAGGAAGTAATCTCACTTTTCTGTAGATATCAGGGAAATTGTCCACTCAATTTTTCTGCCCACAAATTGGGTGGGGAATTTTGGAATATTGGTCATCCTCAAATCTGTATGAAATCCTGAGAGCATTCATAGAGTCATAGAAATGCAAATGGCCACATAAACCACTGAGTCCCACCGGATGCTAAGTGAAGGAATGTAAGTTAGAACTGAAGAAACTTCTTGGATGAGAAGTGCAATGTTTTCAAAGAAAACAACCAAGAAAGTCCAGTTGCATTTTGAAAAAGCACCTTTGGGATGACCATGACCTGGGTGATTGAGAATCTCCTTAGACATGCAGGAATCTAAAAAGATTATGAGAGTCTGAAAAAAATTCAGAGAAGAGCAACTAAGAAGATGAAAGGCCTGGAGACCAAAACGTACGGAGAATGTCTGCAGGACTTGGGTTTGGCTAGTCTAAAGAAAAGAAGAAATAGAGGAGACATAATAGCAGTATTCTAGTATTTGAGGGGCTGCCACAAAGAAGAGGGGGTCAAATTATTCACCAAAGCACCAGAGGGAAGGATGAGAAACAATGGTTGGAAACTGATCAAAGAGAGAAGCAACCTGGAATTAAGGAGAAACTTCCTGACAGTGAGGACAATTAACCAGTGGAACAGCTTGCCTCCAGAAATCGTGGGCACTCCATCACTGGAGGTTTTTAAGAAGAGACCGGACAGTCACTTGTCTGAGATGGTATAGGTCCTCCTGCTTGAGCAGGGGGCTGGATTAGAAGACCTCCAAGGTCCCTTCCAGCTCTATTCTATTCTAACTGATGGGCTATCCAGTCTGGTTGAATATATTTAGCAAAAGCTAACCTACCACTTCTTTGAATACAGGTTGTCTCCAACTTAGTAACTTTCAAAGTTATGACGAACCCCCCCCCACACACACACACATACCAAAAAAGTACTTATAATCCAATTCTGAAGTTCTGAAGCTATCCCCTCCCTGAAGTCATATGACCATATTTTGGGTGTTTGGCAACTGGCCCATGCTAACAGCCATTTGCAGCAACCCACGGTTGCATGACTATGATTTATGACACTGCCAAAAAAAACCTCAAAACCCACCATTTACTTCAATGTTTAGGCAAAAATAATCCATAGCAAATGGACTCATATAAAGACTGTGGCATCAACTTAACGATCGCTGCAAAAAAAGTTTGTAAAATCAGGTCACTTACATAATGTCCCACTTTATAACCATCATGATTTATGACTGTAATGGGCAGTCTCCATTATCGTGGGTCGAGGTTTACCTGTAATTGAACAGTTCTTGTAGTTAAGATGTTTATTCATTCCATTGCATCTGCTATAAATCATTCAGTTGCATCCTTAACTATTTCATGCCTTGCATTTTGGATTAAACAGATTAAATCTTGGTCTGCTATTTGACATCCTATCAGTCCTGTCCTAGATCTCTGGCAGCTTGGCTACCCAGCTTGTTACAGTGAAAGAACAAAGTGATGGTTGGCACATAATTCCAGAATCCCATCACTCCTATGACAGTTTTCAATACATACCTTCTTTCTTCTTGGAGATGATGGCTGGCATCATCAGCTGAAAATAATGAACAACAAGAAACTAACAACAATGCTTGTTAGTTTGTATATCGAATCATGAACTATAAGAATGAATTTAATAATCTAATCTAATAGAAGGATGTCCAATCATAAAATAAGCTCAAATCTTATGTTTTAACATCTCCTTGAATATATTACATTTTCATTGTAGAATTGCTAACTTCTAACTTTTTCCACAGATCCATTATGGTGTCTAGTAAACATAAAAAGCAATATTTTTGATCAATTAGTTTTATTTCAAGATAATAAGACACATACAGTATAACAGTCCTTAACACATTTTAAAGATAGGTATCTTTAAGAAGTTACTTAAGATTTTCAAAATAGGATTGTCGTTAGAGGATTGGACTTGTGATTCCTTCCAACTTTATACTTCTATGATTCAATGGTCCCGATGATCCTCTTTATTCATGTGAATAAGGATCAAATGTAAACTTCCTTGAAACAGTCTTATGTTTTGCAGTTTTTAATGTCAGGAAAGTGACCAATTTTCAGCAAAAGCAGAACCTGCTCTGAAGTTTGAGATAATAAGTGAAGAGTCCAAAATTGTGGATAACCATAATTTATGTTGAAGAACTAAAACAAAAGGAAGTCTGCAAATGCATATATGTGTAAATTAAGTGCAATATAAAGTCATGCACAATGAGGTAAACATCTAAAAGGGTTCTGAATTAGAAAGAAGCCCAGGAACTCAAGAATCTATATCATCCATCCATCCATCCATCCATCCATCCATCCATCCATCCATCCATCCATCCATCCATCCATCCATCCATCCATCCATCTATCTATCTATCTATCTATCTATCTATCTATCTATCTATCTATCTATCTATCTATCTATCTATCTATCTATCTATCTCCTTGTCAATGGGGATGGGATATCCAACAAGAGACTCCACTAGGTAAAATGTCTAAGGAGTTAAGTCAGGGGTCTTCAAACTTGGCCCTGGCTGAGGAATTCTGGGAGTTGAAGTCCACAAGTCATAAAAGGGCCAAGTTTTAAATAATAATAATAATAATAATAATAATAATAATAATAATAATAATAATAATAATAATAATAATAATAATAATAATAATAATAATAATAAAGTTGGAAGGGACTGTGGAGGTCATCTAGTCCAATCCCCTGCTCAGGCAGGAAACCCTATACCATTTCAGACAAATGGCTGTCCAGTCTCATCTTAAAAACTTCCAGTGTTGGAGCATTCACCACTTCTGGTGGTGAAGTCAATGAGGGAAGATATATTTTTTTTCTAAAAATATGCCCTACCTATTTTTAATTAAATAAAGAGCAAATATACAGATGTAGACTACATAGAAACATCTCTTACATATCTCTTACATATAAGAGTTGTTAAGACAGTAAGGGACATGACAACAGACAAGAGAGCCATCAAAAAAGAGGCAGGGAAAAAAGCTAAGGAAAATTATGGAATAATGTAAGGAAGAATCTCAATAAGCAAGGATCCTAAAGACAAATGAACAAAAAAACTTTGTTTCATATGGGAAAGATCCAGAAGATAAATTCTCTACCGATTAAATGTCCTTTCAAGTGACTACAAGATGTTTTTTTCATTTTCATTTCAAATCAAAAATTCATTTATTATAGTAATAAATTGTTTTAGGTGATATTGCTGGAAACCCAGAGGGCAGATTTTAGAAATGCATTTTATCTTACAGTGATCAGTGATTTGTTTCGTTTGGAATCACTGACTTCTCATCATTCATTTCAGCACCTGGTTGAGGTCAGACTGTTCTGTTCTGTAGTATTTCTAATTTCTGTAGTATTTCTAAATCAAATGCTCTTCTTCTTTACATTGAACAGGCTGCTGTGCCCAAGTTGAACCAAAAGAACTTGGCTGCAGTGTTTTGCTTTCCCAAATCCTAAGGGGTACTTTCCCTTAAACCAACATACACATTTTTCCTTGGTCAAAAGAGCCAGTGTGTGCTAATTCTATCATACATGCTCTCACTCAGTCACTCATCATCTGTCTTCCTCTAAAGAAACATTGTGGAAGCCAGGAGCCGAAAAACTTAATCAAATGAATTCAATGAGATTTTCACTCACACATAAAATACTGAAACTGCTGTCAATGAAATGGGAAAAATTAAACATACATTTTGCTATATTCAGCTAGTAGTATATAGTTGACTGTCAGATCGCATCAAAGGAAAAGTCACGTTAATGTTTAATGCTGCGTAGCCTGCCCTAGCCTATTGCCTCTGCTGCAACAAGAAAGCAAAATAATAATAATAATAATTATATATAATATAATTATAATTTACAGAATAACTGTGATATTATATGTATCCCAGCTTGGCGTATATGATAGCAGCTTATTTGTGGGACTGCCTCTCCCTGAGGCTATCTCTGCCCTTCAAGTTGGATAGAGTAGCCATGTTCAAGGTCCCTTCCTTTAAATGCTGCCATCTAATGGGACCTAAGAAATATACAGTCCTGCCCTGATGAACCTGTGACTCCAAATTTGTTTTGTTTTGGTGTGTGGTGTGGTTTTGGGGGGAAGTATTGTACTTGTGAGCCATCCAGCATTGTGTTTTTAAGATGGGTGGCCATATTTTAATTAAAATCCACTTGCCACTATCAGAGCTCACTGTGTTCGAATGGATAGGTTTACTTCAATCATTCAATCTGTCTGCAGTCCTTTGGGGAACACATTTTTTTTTCCCTCCTCCTCTAAGGTTTTCTGAACATTTGCCCTTTTGCCGCTGAATGTTATTTATAGGTAGTCCTCATCTTACAACCATAGTTGTAACTGAATAATGCAGTCATTAAGGGAATCTGCCTTTGATTGCTGGAACCTGGCTGCAAAGGGCGCTCAGATTAACACAGGCCTTTGCAACAGTTGTAAATATATGCTGGTTGCTAAATACCCAATTTTTTATCACGTGACTAAGGTAATGCTGCAGTGGTTATAAATGCAAGGACCGGTCATAAACTACTTTTTTTCGGTGCTGTTGTAGCTTTGAGCAGATGCTACATGAGTGGTTGTAAGTCAAGGATTACACGTGGAGCTTTATTTTGATCTTAATGTGGGGACTCTGATATAGCATACATTTGATACTCGTTTCAGAGTCATCCAGTTATAGAGTACCCAGTCAGCAGAAATAATTTTTTTTCAGCCATTTTCTAACTGCAATAATGGCAAACACAGGCTTCTTGCCATATCTATTTGTTCACATTGTTGCATAAGAATATCGGCACATTCTTTTACAGTTTGCTTCCATCAGGGTTTTTTCATAATATGAACTGCTCATATTATGTCCTCTCGCAACATTTCTGTGCAGTTTACAGCTGGACTAGAAAACCAAGGCCAAACAGATGTTAACGTCTGTTTTTTTGTGTAATCAATAGTAATGTTTAACAATTTAGTCACCTCTGTAGCTGGGATATGCCTCTTTCCATCCTAAGTAGAACCGAAGCTTCTTTTCTCTTGACCTTTCTGCAGTCTATAGGTCATTCATTTGTCTGGTTTGTTTTAAAATTTGAATGGTTCTTTCCTACCAGTTGTTTGTCTGTTAAAGATTGCCAAACTTTGTATAGTTGGTGGTTTGACTTACCACCATAATGGAGCCTGTCCATTACAGCCATAAGATGTATCGAGTGTAAACATGTCATCACGTGATCAGATCTTTTTTTACAATATTTTTTTGCAGCAGTTACCGAATGAATGCTGCAGTCATTAAGTGATCCCATTGTCCAGGATGTGGCCTTTTTGCCAAAAACCAGAAGTAAATGCTAGTTTTTTTAAAAAAACCAAACACTGTAAATCATGGTCACATGACCACGGGATGTTGCAAACAGCCATAAATGTGTGCCAGTTGCAAAGCACCCAAAATATGGCCACATGACTGGGTGGGGCAGCCATTAGATCTTGAGAACTGGGTTGTAAGTACCTTTGCGGGTGGTCTGTCATAACTTTGAACAGTCTTTAATCAACTGGTCGTATGACAAGGACTACCTGTATACCTATAAAAGTATACTGGTCAGCTCTATATACAACAACAACTCTCAGGACACATTATATATGTTATTGGAAATCACAGATAATTCTTTTGTTAAGAAAATTAAGTAGTGTACGAACCTCTAATTACCATCAGTGGCAAAGTGTCAAAGTTATGAAAAAAAAATTCAAAACATCCCAAAAAAGGCAAATACTATTTTACAAACCTAAATTCTCTAAGAGCCTATTAATGCATCGCATAAAAATCAAGCATACATCATGATAAAATCAATGCGGTATCACACAGCCATCTAAAAATACCTAACAATACTTATTTATTTATCAATTTTGTATAGCTACCCATCTCACCAAAACCAACTGTGGACAGCACACAACAATCGAGTAAAACAACAGATATAAAAATAACATATATAAAAGAATAAAAATCCACATTAAAAAATAAACATTATAACAACAAATACAGAAATCCTTGGCAAGGAGAGGGTAAGAACAGCCACTTCAACAATGGAGCTATCAAAGTATATTCCCAGATCCTTGAGCACTCTAGATCTAATAACATAAGGAGGTCTTGGGATCTTCTGGAATATCAAAAAAGCTAATCTAATTTTGGAGGGCAGAATCTATTAGTGATATTCAGTGCTTTTTTTCTAAAAAAAAAAAAAGGTGCTGGAACTCACACACGTCATACAACCTGCCTTGCCTACCCTACAAGGTTCCATCCAAAAAAGGTGCCAGAACTCTGTTCTGGGCGTTCTATGAGGAAAAAAGCCCTGGTGATATTCATTAAAATAGAAATTCAAGAAGAAAAGAAAGTTTCAATGTTTAATTAGGAAACATCTCTCTCTAAGCACTTCTGAGAATGTTCCTCTAATTTCTGAACATGTATTATTGAGATACTTTAGCTCAAAACCATTTCTCAACACAACCAACATAATATTCCACCTAAAATAGGCTCAGTAATATAAACTGCAGTCTTAACAATTATTGTTATTGTTATTATTAATCATTGCACATAATCAGGAAGCCCAAGTACATAATTAGCATTGTGGGGTATCCAAAAAGAACCGGTTGTTAAAGAAGGCAAGTATTAAAAATGGTTACCTACAACATAGTTTTATCCTAGTCTGCAAATTTTATCACTCTTTGCTTCAAAATCATTGACTATTTCTACTTTTTTCATGTCGAGCTACAAGACAATACTGCTGTAGTTGTTAAGTTGAATACATAGAACCACTTTGGTCTAGTGATTAAGACACCAGGCTAGAAAGCCAGAGATGGTGAGTTCAAATCCAACTTTAGGTATGAAAGTCAGCTGGGTGACCTTGGGCCAGTCACTCACTTTCAACCCACCTCACAAGGTTGTTGTTTTGGGGAAAATAGGAGGAGGGAGGTGTGCTGGGTATGTTGGCCACCTTCAGTTATTTATACAAATAATAAAGCTGGAACATAGATAAATAAAGAAAATATCAGTTTCTACCATATCAAAATGGTAAATAGTTCTGATAGTTCCATCAGCATCTTTCTAATGGTTCCATCAGCTTCTTCAACCTGGGTCACCTATTTCAGAATAAAATGCAAACCAAAACAGGATCTCTAAGTACTTTAAAAAAAAAGTAGCTGAAGAAATATCAGGAGAACATGTACATAACTTAGGAAGGAGAATAGAAAGGAGGAACTGTGGGGAAAGGAAACTAAAGCACATGGCTTCTCAAAACAAATAGATGCCCAAATGCTAAAAACCATACCGACGAATCAGTAAACCCTGGAAACTGAATTCCATACACCAGAAGATGACAGCTCTCATGACCAACAGGGTGTACAGTAGTCAGACACTTATAGTACAGTTCCACTTAGTTCCTAGGATTCACAGTGGCCAATTCTACAGTCAGGGCTAAGACACAGTTTAGAAAGTGATGGCAGCTCTTATTTATTTTGCAATGTCTAATCCACAGCAAAAGGATAGTGATAGGGAAGGAGCAATGCATTGTCTAAATTAGTCGGAGCAAGATTTACCTATTTTTATATTGTGGCCTGAGTCATAATAATAGTTTATTTAACAAATTTATTTATTTAACAAAATTTATATGCCGCCCTTCTCCCCATGGGACTCAGGGCGGCTCACAGCATATTAAAACATCATACAAAAAAGAAAAAAAAAAAAAAAAAAATTCCCCTACTAAAAACCAATTAAAACCCAAATATTGGTAGCTGTGGCTCTTTAAAATCGTTAAAAATTGTCCCTATTTAAAACTCACCTTAGGTCAGGCCCGCTTGTTGAAAAAGCCATGTCTTGAGGGCGCGGCGGAAGGTTAAGAGATCCGGAATCGTCCGGATCTCGGGGGGTAGTTCGTTCCAGAGGGTGGGGGCACCCACAGAGAAGGCCCTCCCCCTGGGGGTCGCCAGCCGACATTGCTTGGCCGACGGCACCCTGAGGAGGCCCGCTCTGTGGGAGCGTACCGGCCTGTGGGAGGGAATCTGCGGCAGAAGGCGGTCTCGGAGATAGCCAGGACCGATGCCAGTAGTAATAGTAGTAATGATGATGATAGCAGCAGCCTAGAGGTTAAGATCCAGCCTAGAGGTTAAGATCCAGCTGATTCATGAAAGATCTAATGTTGCTCTGAATAGTATAATACCTTTGGTTAATTAGGAACTGTCTTCTGTTTTATCATTTCAGAAAGATCCAAGTATCTGCGCAGCAGGTGAGGACTATGACTTGCACAAGTCAGTAGACAGTTTAGCAGAGGAAACTTTGAGTACACTTCTGTTATCCTGAACTATCAATCTCAATTTAACTTGCTCGTATTGAGCAAATGGAATATTTTATGAACCAACGAGCTTGAGACACATAATATTGACAGTACATCATTATGCAGCAGAAAATAAACTTATAATTTCACAGGTCGGGCCAGGCCATGAAAATGGGAAAACTGTGTCTTGTGAGCTTCATCTAGCTTGCCATGCAGACCTATCTTGAGGGGTCAGGACCTAGTTCTAACCACACTTCTTGGCTTCATCCATGCCCTTTTTCACTTTTGAGGAACAATAGCATTGAGACATTAGCACAAACTAGTTGCCTCTCTTTGAAAGCCACTGGCAGTGTTGACTATTCTGTATTTATGCTTCCAGATTTAATTATTGCCCACTTTACCCAACAGAGAAAAAGGTGAACTGCTTAGGGAGCTGCTCCATTACTTTTTCATTAAGTAGAAATTAATCCTCATAAAATCTGGTCAATGTCACAATTGACATGGTCACCCATTTTTTTTCCAACCTACTCTCATGTCACCTCTCAAAGTAATTGCATGTCCTTTTATTCTCAGGATATTATGTCACCTTAAGGGTTGAGGGTGGGAGAACACTCGGTTTCCCCTACTCAGATTTGTGTCACGCAAATTGTATTCGCTCTACAGACTTCCAACAGAGTGGCCTCAACATTCATAATGTCCCATGCAGCCCAGTGATGTTTCTGGGCTTAGAATCATTCAAGGTGTTACTAGTATTTCAGCATAGGCACTTTCTTGTTAAGGAAAGTCCCCTTTCCTGAGTGAGTTCCAAGTTTAAATCTCCATTAACATCTCTTTTCATTGGCAGACATGGGATTGAGAAAGATGGGGGTGGAGGAGGAGGAGGAGGAGGAGGAGGAGGAGGAGGAGGTGACAGAGGACTTTATTAGCCAGGGCATGGAGAGGTTTTCATTATATAGACTACAGGCTAGAGAAAGTGAGGGGGGGGGTGTAGGGAAGTGGGATAAGTTGGCCTTTGTGTAAAAGGAAGGTGCTGAAAGGAAGGCTGTGTGTAAAAGCCAGGGAAATCAACCCTCTGGCTCCACTTGTGTACCCAGAGACTTTGGAGATGGTCATGCACATAGACCGATTCCTTTCAGTTTCTGCAGGTAATGGAAACTCTGTAGAGCACAAGCCCAAAAAGAGAAAGGGTGGAGGGAGAGCAGCCGCAGATTCCTTATCAGGGTTCAGAAGTTTTTCTCCATCCTGGAGTGTTTCCTGGACTGATGGAACCCATCCCATTTTTTTTTAAACCACCCTGCCTCCTGTTTGTCAGCAAGGGCTGAGGGAGGTTTCCCAGTCTTTCATCAATTTTTGAAAATAAATCCATTTGATGCATCTTGCACATTGATGCAGGAATTGGCTATGTCTAGTTTAATTGAAAAGAAGGACTAGGGGTGATGTAATAGCAGTGTTCCAATATCTCAGGGGCTAAGAAGGAGTCAACCTATTCTCCAAAGTACCCGAAGGCAGGACAAGAAGCAATGGATGGAGACTATGCAAGGAAAGAGCCAACCTAAAAATAAGGAGAAATTTCCTGACAGAACAGTTAATCACTGGAACAGCTTGCCTCAAGAAGTTGTGGGTGCTCTAACACTGGAGGTTTTTAAGAAAAAAAAATAGGCAACCATTTGTCTGAAATGGTGTAGGGTTTCCTGTTTGAGCAGGGTGTTGGACTAGAAGATCTCCAAGGTCCCTTCAGTTATTCTGTTATTCTGTATTCATACACCCAATTGAAATTTCTAGCTATTAATACAGAATAGATGAAGACTAAGGAAACTTGCAGAAAGGGGATACTTCATTTCCAGAGCAAGCTTGGGGGACACTTTTGCATCCAAAACAAGCAGCCGGGGTTATTTTTGTTGCTTTAAATTGTTCTCTTTGACATAAGATTTGCAAACGGTGAGCAAATATTATTAAAAAGCCAACAGGGAATATTTTTCCTTCCATCCATGGACTTGTTTTGTTTTTACTTTCCACCCCCAACCCTATTCATTGGAAATCCCAGGTTTGTTCTATCATACCACAGCTGCTCTGCTTAGAGCCATGGCAAGATTTATTACCTTCAAGAAGTTTAGGATTGAATTCAGACATCTGAATCTATATGAGTAAATCCTATCTAAACAAGTATGATATGTTAGTGGAGCCTTACGTTGACTGGTATGCCTGCATACTTTAACCCATGGTTCTAGCCATTAATTCCATCATATAATAGCCAGTAAAATGGTTAGCAATGGATCTTATGAACTATCATTTTACTGCAACTCAGGATGAAGCTTGAACTCGATGCTGATTCAGAGTAGTTTTTAATTTACTCACTGTCCTACAACCATTTCTAATGTGCTTCTGCCCAAACCAAAATGCCGTATGAAGCTCCACATTTAATATGTAAATTATTGTAACCTTTGAGAACTTTACCACAAAGATGATTTTTTTTTGTCAAAAAGTGCTTCTCTCCCCCACATGAAGACCAAACAAATTAAACCTCTTAGTGTTTGTTCAGGGATCAAGAAGTCCTTAAATCAGAGTCTTGAAATAGCCTTAAATCAGAGTAACTCTGTCATTTGATCTTTATTCTCTCACTTTGTCACAACCTTCTGAGTGTATAGAGATTGTGGCAGATGAAGAGATATGTAATATATTTCCCCCGAACAATAATCTTTCATTATCACCAAGACTCTAGTCCTGAATCCTGACTAAGATCTCTGTGGTGATCATAGTGTGATTAGCTGATTTTTTTTCTTCCTCTTCCTCCTCATTCATATTGTCACCCCATCACTTTATTTATGCAACTTCCCATTCCTTTCCCTTCTCATCTCTTTAACAGTCTTTTATTATTTATTAGAACACAATCATTTTTCCATTAGATTAGCATATTACTTGTACTTCACTCATTTTCAATTGGAAGCCCCTCAGAGTTGTTTATAAGATGGGTGGCTACAGATATGTTTTAAATAAATAAATGTATCCTTTGGGGGATGGAAGTGTCACTGGAGAGATCCAGGATGGGCAGTGGAAGACACAAGGAGTGTCTTAATCAAACACAAAGATGGTAAGGAGTCTGGAGGCTAAATCGTATGATGAACAGCTAAGGGAACTAGGTATGTCTAGCCTAACAAAGAGTTTAGGGGAGACATGATATTTGAAGGGCTGTCACAGGGAAGAGGGTTTTGATTTATTCTCCATAGCACCTGAGGATCAGACAAGAAGCAGTGGGGGGAAGCTCCTCAGAGGAAGATCCCACCTGGAAATAAGGGGAAATTTCCTGACAGTGAGAACTATTAAGCAGTGGAAAACCTTGCCTCATGGAGTTGTGGGTGTTCCATCATTAGATGTTTCCAAGAAAAGGTTGGGCTACTATTTGTCCAAGATGGTATGAGACCTGCTACCTTGGGTAGGGAGTTAAAATAGAAAACCTCCAAGGTTGCATCCAGTCCTATGTTCCTATTAAACAGTTACTACCGGTAAAAGTGTATTCAGTTGCAGGGAATACTATTTGACTGGGATGGCATAAGATCTCCTACCTGAGCAAGGGATTGGACTAGAAGATCCCCAAGATCCCTTTCAGCCCTATGATTCTATGTGTTAAATGCATGGGGAGATGTTTTATAGTATCAGTGGCAGAAAACCTTCCTTTCCCCCCAAATAGTAAACATTTTAGAGAGAACCTCAAGTTTCATTTAGTCTAATTAATTATGCTGGGTGACTTATGACCATTTTTCACACTTATGACTATTGCGGTATCCCCATAGTCATGTGATCAAAAATCAGATGCTTGGCAATTGGCTCATACTTATGATGGATGCAATGTTCCGGGGTCATGTCATTATCTTTTGTAACCTTGTGATAAGCAAAGTCACCTAGATTCACCTAATAATTGTGTCAAGGAAATTTATAGTATGGGGCAAAACTCACTTAACAACTGTCTTGCTTAGCAACTGAAATTTTGGGCTCAATTGTGATCATAAGTAACTGTGATCAATTGTGATCATAAGGACTATATGTAATTATATTCAATGGATCTGTTTGTGCTTTATGATTTGCATTGATACTTGCCCTACATTCTCTTTTACTAATGGACACTATGAACAGGGTCTCCATAGCAGCAGCACTTCAGAGATCTTCTTGTTTTCAGACAGTCACAAACATTATTTTTATTTTGGAAGCTATTTGATTGTTTGTTGTTATGTTAATAAAATTAAGCCCCATCTCTTTTTCTTCAAAACTAATGGTGTCAATCTCTACTACACTTCTTGACTAGACAAATTAGAATACGAGCATTCTAGTATAATCCCTAGTGGATTATACTTTATCATTGTACATGGAAGATACATACAACATATAAATCATGCAGTCAATTGGCCCATCTCTCTATCTGTTCCATCTTTCTTATCTGTAGCGAAGCTTAGCTTTTGAAATTGCAGATGAAGAATAGGGAAAAAAAGATTGTGAAGGTTTTCTACCCATCTTGAAAAAAGGGCTTCAGAGAATGGCTTCTTTAGTTTCTTAACTAAGAAAGAGAGGCAGAACAAATTCTAACTTTAGCCAAGGTGAACGGGCAGTAAAAGGTAACACAGTCCAAACTATTTATCATTATGTATTTTATAACTGAGGTGACCCTTGTCATTTTACCTCAGAGATCAGGATATCCAGTGCTGTACCAATATAGGGGATAGATGCCCCCACCCCCGACTGTTGTCCAGAATCTACTTTAGCCTGGCATATAAGTACATACCTCCAAACTGCTGCCAGCAGTGCTTCATCTTATTAAGACTCAATGTTAGATATTCTTCTGTCACAATTCTGATGCACTCTCTCTCTCTCTCTCTCTCTCTCTCCCTCTCCCTCTCCCTCCCTCTCTCTCTCTCTCTCTGTGTGTGTGTGTGTCACAGTTTGACTGCAGACCAAAACTTACATTTCCTTTGGAATAAAAATAAAGTGGAGCAGCAAGGGTTACTGCCTTTAAATGTAGCTACTGTTTGAGAACAGGCTTACTGGCTACTTTTTCAAATAATTTAATTGCTTTTCAAAACATTAGTGGCAAGAAGGAAACTCAAAATGAATTGGACAAAAGCTCCATTCATGCAAATGGCAATCGGCGTTCACATGGCATGAACTGTAAGGCAAGGAAGGGTCTTCCGAGGCAGAAAGCTGAAGACTTGAAATCAAGTATCCTAATAGTTATTTTGCTCTTCAGTGTCTTAAGAATTTCTGAGATAAAAGAGTTGTGTTCTGTCTCTCTTTCTCTCTCTCTCGCTCTCACTCTCTGTGATGGGGTGAAGGAAAGTTTTGCTAAAATATTTGCAAAACATCTGGAGGAATGGAGAAAAATATAATTTGCCTGTAAGCACCTAGAAACATAAAGACGCCCTCAAGTCGAGCTTGACTCTTGGTGACTTCATCCATGTAAGGTCTTTTGGCAATATTACAGATGTAGTTTGCTACTGCCTTCTTCTGGGGTATTCAGTCAACTTTCCAGCAGCTTAAGTGTGTAGAGTGCAGTAGTGGCCAAAATTGTGGAAACCTTTTGGGAAAAGTGTACAGTAGAAATGCTATCTTTGGTTAAGTTTCCACCAATTTGTCTTCTAATTTCTTTATAACTGTAGCCCTGTTCACTTAATAATACTATTTTACATCGCTTTCTGGGTAACCAGTCAATTCTTTGCACCATTACTTTAATTTTATTACGTTTTACAAGCTCACTAAATGAAAGAACACAAAAAAACCCAATCAACTTGATAGCGATCACATAACACACTGACAAATGTCCTCCTCTCAGCTTCAATACATGACATCAATAACTAAATCCTACTGTGATCTGATTGGCTCATTGCCAAAACAAGATGACACCTGATTGGTTCTCTAAACACTCATGCTCATTGGCTACAATCAGATGAAGGAAAGCTACCTGATACCAACCTAAGCAAGTTGTGCTTCCTTTTTCTGGTTATTTGGCTATAACTTTTCATAGAACACAGTACAGATAATTGAACAAACTTTGTTGCATTACATTCTTGATTAAATTATCTTTCCATTGATATATAATTTTATGGTACTACTACCCCAAAAAAGTGGTGTAATTAGCCATCAAACCTCAAAAATACACTTTTCCCAAAAGGTTTCCACAATTTTGGCCACTACTGTATATAACACAGGTATAAAGACGTGGGAGATCACACAGAGAGAGTGAAATCTTTTAATAGGTGGGCAAATGTTGCTGTAGTTCTCCTGATTTGCTCTCTGGGATGACCATGAACATCCTCAACCATAGAAACCTGAGTGGTGGTTGAATTTTCCTCAGTTCTTTTGTCCTTGATCTTGCTGCATAGCTCACCAAAGCATGCCCCCATTTCCCCTTTCCAGCAGATGGAAATATTCAAAATTTTGCTGCAATAATTGGGTCATAATGCAGGTTTTGGATGATTGAGGGACAGTTGAAACGCTGCAGCAAGGAAGTTGTGCAATCTGTTGGCATGATAACTACGAGGATTTGAGGCGGAGAGAAAACTAGACAAATTCTGAAATCAACAGTCTTATACATTTTGAAATCATTCGAAGTTAGGTAGCAGATTTTTCTTCAAATAGTGCTTGCTCTCACTTAATCCTGAAATATATCAAATACTGAGAAAGTATGCACAGATCCTACGTGTCTTAGATATCATGCCATTCTCTCTCCCACTCAGAATTTCATTGTTTAAAGGACTTGCATTAGAAGTCATCAAATGCCTTTTAAGTCTCTCTCTCTGTGTGTCTCTCTCTCTGTCTCTCTGTCTCTGTCTTTGTCTCTTTCTCTTTCTCTGTCTCTCTCTGTCTCTCTCTGTCTCTCTCTGTCTCTGTCTCTCTCTCTGTGTGTCTCTGTCTCTGTCTCTGTCTCTGTCTCTGTCTCTGTCTCTGTCTCTGTCTCTGTCTCTCTCTCTCTCTCTCTCTCTCTCTCTCTCTCTGTCTCTCCCCGTGTGTGTGTGTGTGTGTGTGTGTGTGTGTTGGTATATATGTATATACTGTAAGTATATGTATGTATGTAAATCTAAGCTGAACTATTTTCATGAATTTTTCAAATAAGTGCCAAATGTATCGTAACGTATTACTTGCATAGAAAGGTCATCCATGGTACAAATTATTCAATTTTCATTATAAGGGTCCCTATGTTGTGAAAATGTCCACAACTTGAATTCTCAAAGAAATGTAACATAATCCATGTTCCTGGAAATATGAATTAAGGTTCACATTGCTTAGAGAAAAGCATTTGATTAGTCACATGGGCTGAGTTTATTAATGTTGGATGTCATTTCTTAAATCTCCATATCAAAATGTAAAATAAAAAGAAATTCTAGACTCACAATAACAACCACCATGGTTGAAAAACTACATTTTCTAAAACACCATCATGATTGAGCAGGAAATTTCATGCAAAATTTAACTGTATTTTTTTTCCACAGCCAAAGGGATCAAAGTGAATTCATGATCAAAGTTTATGCAAGGTCAACCTTGGACTTTAGTTTATTTTTCTCCTCTAACACAGACACAATATTTACATTTGTTTGCCACTATTTGTGTTTAAGAATGCACATGCAATCTGTTTACCTAAAACCTCATAACTTTCCATTAGCTTCAAATTGAAAAAGGAGGAGGAATGATCTGGCTTAAAAACTTATTTTCATGGCCTCTCATTTTGGTTGTTTCATTTCAGTAGCTCCGGTAAAATTCAACCTCATTAATCCACATTTGAATTGGCCAACATGATGAATACAATCAAATAATAGCTTGCAAAAACCACAAAGAATTCAGCTTACTCTGATAATGAATTAAATATTGGTTTTATCCATAGTGCCAAGCATAGAAATAATTTGGGCTAATACCCCTGTATATACATACACTCTCTGGGTGAGTTTGTGTGTGAATGTGGATGTATACTCGTTTACATATTTCAGGGATTTTATTTTGCCTTTTTAAAGTGACTGGTAAAATACAGCATCTTTGCTGAAGTCCATAATCAAGATGCACATAGCTCAGGAAGCCATAAGTGGCTAAACATAATTCTGTAGATATTACATCTAATTGACTTAATGTCCAGATTACAAGCTATTTAGAAAGATACCCCTGCAATGTTACTTCGAGGAGATCTAACTGGTATACAAGAACTAATTTGCACATTAAAAAATATACTATGATATCTGAGAAGAGAGTTGGAAAAAGAAAACTGTCCTATCAAAACCACTACAGTCTGAAAATCATTGTGTGTGTGTGTGTGTGTGTGTGTGTAAGAGAGAGAGAGAGAGAGAGAGAGAGAGAGAGAGAGAGAGAGAGAGAGAGAGAGAGAGAGAGAGAGAGACTAGGCTTTCAGTAAAATCAGCAGACACTCAACCCTTAATTCTTGCTTCAAGTAGATTTATCAGATGACTCCCAGACTTGACAAGCTAGAATTTTTATTGAAGACAAGAATGAAGTCCTAATATAGCTTTTGATTGTTGCTAACAAAGCAATAATTCAGAGTCTTTATTCAAACCTTTTATATACCTATCATCCAGATTTTCAATTTTTAAGTTTCTTCTGGTCACTTTTCTGATGTAACATATATTTGGTGGTTCTCTTGATGGCTTTGGGTGGCTGAGATATGTTTACATAACGGTTGTTAGGCTTCATACTGGCCACAATAATAAATTTGTATTTTTCAGACATTAAACTCTATATTCAGACATTTATTTAACAGTAAAATCTCACCTACACAACACAGTTAAATAATTAGGAAGACATTTATAAGAAAAAGATCTGTGTACTGTAGAACACAGAAATCATAACTCATATATGTCTGTGTGGAAGACAGTAGCCCAAATAGTCCATCCTCAGAGGAAAACCAATAGCTTAGCCAAGAGACTGTAACCATGTAAATGTTGAAGAACTAACTCAAATTTTATTATCATAAAGTATGGAATTCTCAAAGCAAATCATCAAATCACCTATCTGAAATTTGATCATGTAACCATGAAAATTGCAATTTATAAATCTTTGAAGATGGATAGCTATCCCCAGTCTCTAGGACATTCCATATTTTCACATTTTCCATGCAGTAATAAGAATAAGAAAAAGTTAAATATTAATTCTAAGTCCTCCTGAAATTCAGCCTGGAAAAAGCATGCTTCCTGCAATCTTTCCAAGAGGTTAGAACTGAAAAGCAGTAGTAGTATTTCTGAAGGTCACAGAGTGCAGGAGCCAGTAAATCATGGACTGCACTTATGAAGCCATTGTTCTTGTCAAAATGTTAGAAACCTGGCAGGAATAAGGAATGGCATATAAAGCCTTTGTGCAAATTATTCTCTACAATATTAATTTCTTAAGCAGGCTGACCATGTATTGCTAGGGGTTTTGTGAGAATGTGAGCTGCAGAAATAAGATGGATCATTCAACCCCAAGCATTTAGGGGAGAGAAAAACTATGCTTCTTCCCTTAGAAATGTATCAGCACAGTTCAGGAGAGCAGGAGGATGTACTTGATGAGCAGGTGATAAATGATGGGATTTTCACACCCTTCAGGTTGTGAGTTTTTCAACCTGGGGAATCAAAGGTAATGTCTTCCTGGTCCAAATGAATATGTAGATGGTGAGTTTATTATTAGTTCAGTCCCCCCCCAAAAAAAAAAGTTTTAGTGAGGCCAAGTAAAGTTACAAGGATGTCTGGTAATGGGCAATAGGGTGTAATAAAAGTTCCATAAGCTCTGTGGTGGGAGCTGAACATAAGAACCAGTTAGCAATGCTCTTATCAGAACAGAAAGGGCAGAGTGTTTTTACATGGGGTAGAGGGCTTTAATGTAGTTGTCGATGGAACTAGACCCTACTAAGACATGCAGCTTAGTGTTGAAGGGAAAGTTTTCATCATGGTTCAGTCCAAGCTGGGGATAAACAACCTGGCGACTGCTTTAGAAAGAAGGTTGCAGTTTATTGAAGAGGAGAGCCAGACAGAAAGATGGCTCTGGAAGAAAAGAGAGAATGAGCACATGTAGGGAGTGGGTTTTTATACCCTCTGGAGCCTTTTGTTTAGAGTTGTTCCTGTGGCATGAACTTTGACCTGAGTCTGAGTGTGCCTTTCTGGTATTCTGATGGTAGTGGATTAATCCTATTATGTCCCAAGGGTCATATCCTGCTTCCCTGTGGCTGATGACTCTTAGATTTTTGATGTTGATTCTAGGGATCTTTCTTCCTAATCCCAGTTTCCTGATTCCAGTCTTTCTGACAAGATTATCATCTGCATTTCTACATACTTGGTTTCTGTTTGGGACAGAGAGACTTGGGGGAAGGGTTGGTTTCTGCCTTTAAAATCCTTTAGGGAAATATATTCTGCGTTTTAAATATTTCCAAGAATATTTCTTTCTCTGGGGGGCTGATTTCCCACATTAGTTTGGGTCAGTATGTAACACAGCTGATTAAATGTCAATGTGTAGTGTTGCATGTCTGGGCTTCACTCAATTTCTGGTTGGGTGGGACCTCTGAATTGTTGACAAAGCTGATTTGGAACATTTAAAGCATATAAAATGGCCCTTTCCCAAAAGCATGACACTTTGTAGATGAGCCAGAAAACGGGATCTTAGCAGGACATTCAGGTGTGGAACTATCAGGTTCCAAAATATAAATATCCCTCTTGTGGGCATCAAGATCATTCTTCCTAGGAAAATAGTGGGGATCTGCAAGCTCCTATGTGTCTTGGTTCAACTTCTGAAATCTCAGATATCTTAATGAGGGGGAAGGAGGGGAAAAAAGTCACCACATCTTCCTTTCCCACCTATTGTAATTTCTTGGCTCTTCTATCAATACCCAGGCAGTTTCTGTCAGAAATTTTGGGTTGTCTTAGAAATTTAATTCACATCAGTCTGTCCAAATCCTGAACTAAACGCTGAAACTCAGCATAATATTCTTCATCCAATATTGTACAGTTCTCTAAATCTGAAGTCTTTTGAATCAAATAGAGGTTGTCCATTTGTCCAGGCTAATTTTCAGCCCTATTCTTCATACAGTGGATAGGTCACCAGATTTCAGGGAGATGCATAGTTCAAACAGAGTAATGGGTTAAATTTCCATTGTATTTATCAAGTAAAGAGGTATTGGAAGGTTGCAGAAGCTGCCGTTATGTCTCCAGTTATGGTTGCAAGCTCTTGAGCTGACACAGATACCTAGTTGTTGTAAACTTTGTCTCACCTGGGGGACCAGTTGTTCCTCATTAGGCTGAATTGCCAAACAATTTTGACCATGGAATATTTATTTATTTATTTATTTATTTAT
>NW_015386503.1:223454-236997 GCF_001527695.2 Protobothrops mucrosquamatus | reverse complement strand
TCGCTGTATAGTTAATTAAGATTCGAATTAAAATTATCCCTATTTAAAATTCTCCCTAGGCCAGACCCGCTTGTTGAAAAAGCCATGTCTTGAGGGCGCGGCGAAAAGATAGGAGGTCCGGAATCGTCCGGATCTCGGGGGGTAGTTCGTTCCAGAGGGTGGGGGCACCCACAGAGAAGGCCCTCCCCCTGGGGGTCGCTAGCCGACACTGCTTGGGCGACGGCACCCTGAGGAGGCCCGCTCTGTGGGAGCGTACCGGTCTGTGAGAGGGAATCTGTGGCAGAAGGCGGTCTCGGAGATATCCAGGTCCGATGCCATGGAGCGCTTTAAAGGTGGTAACTAACACCCTAAAGCGCACCCGGAAGGCCACTGGTAACCAGTGCAGCTCGCGCAGCAGCGGTGTTACGTGGGAGCGACGAGTCCCTCCCAACACCGCCCGCGTGGCCGCATTCTGGACCAGTTGAAGTCTCCAGATGCTCCCCACAGGGAGCCCCATGTATAGAGCATTACAGTAGTCCAGGCGGGAGGTGATGAGAGCCTGAGTGACTGTGCGCAAAGCGTCCCGGTCCAGAAAAGGGCGCAACTGGTGGATCAGGCGAACCTGATAAAACGCCCCCCTGGTCACGGCCGACAAATGATCTTCCAGTGTCAGCCGTGGATCCAGGAGGACACCCAAGTTGCGCGCCCTCTCTGAGGGGGCCAAAATTTCGCCCCCTATAGACAGCGATGGAGTCAGCTGACTATGCCGAGGCGCCGGCAACCACAGCCACTCGGTATGGCATGGATAATAGTTTGTGGCATGCTACAATGTCTATAGCCTTAATTTAAATCTTGGTATCCAGGAGAAGCCTATGCTCTGGCAAAAGGTGGAAGTATAAGTAGCAGTCTTTACTGTATATCCAGGCTCAGCAGTAAATCATAGACTTCTGAAAATAGAAGCCCTAATTCAGTTCTCAGATAGATGACAGAAGATTCCCAAATGGGACTTGGCTAGTTAGAATCTTTAATTGCAGATATGAAAAACCCATTGAATTGGACAGTGACTTTTCTGAAATGGTATAGGGCAGGTATGTCAAACTGCCGGCCCGTGGGCTGGATGTGTCACACCAAAACCGCACCCACCCCATTGTCGGCAATGGGGGAAAAGTCACGATACGTCACGTAACGTCACGTGATGTCATGAGTTTGATATGCCTGGTATAGGGTCTCCTGCTTGAGGGGGTTGGACTAGAAGGCCTCCAAGGTCCCTTTCAACACTATTATTCTGTTATTCTGAATTACAACAAACTGGTTTCCCAAGGAGTCTAATGAGAATGAAGCTGTGTTTGAAAATACTTCTGCTATTTTTTGGAGAAAGTCTATGCTTGCAGTGGGCAACTCAGCAGGGGAACTTAGCAGGGCTGCTGCTATAAAATTTCTTTGCCTTATTAACTTCACGCTGTTTAGTGGAGCAAATTATGGAAGTCCATCTGGCATGCCCTTACATTAAAAATCACTCTAACATGTTTTTCCATCATATCCCATCAGTTAATATATAGCTGCCCTCAAATGCATTAAAGAAAACATGCTTTGCAGTTATATCCATTTGAACATTTCCTTTGCTCTCTCTAGTTTTTTATAAATAATTGGCTATGTAGATTTACACTTCTGAAATGTACACTTCTGAAAACAACTTTAAATTGTAGGAACATTTATATGTAGAAATAGGGTTAATGAAAATGGTTGTTTATTAGATATGGACAAAAGAATGGCGCAACATATTTTTTATTAATTCGTAATGGCAATCATTCTCAGATTTGATTTATTTTAAATTTGTGAATCTCTAATTTGAAAATGGCATTGTGCCACAATTGGACATGATGCACAAACTGGCAAGGGTTTCAATCTGGAAAGACTTTTCCTAAAATATTCTGGGGTCAAGTTAGCAAGAGTATAGGAAAGGAACGGTTTAAGCAGCAAGCGTGAATGTAGCTAATATTTATCAAGTATTGAATGACGGCTGTTGGTTTGAAGACCAAGGAAAATCCCCAAATCCTTGCTTGCCTCATCATTTACCATATCAAAATCCAAAATAAAATGAAATATTATAAGTTCAACATGCAGTGATAATCAGAAACTGTACTTAAATAATTACATGACTGTATCTATATACGCTCTTATAAATAGTGCTGATGAAGGAAGGAGAGACAGCAGCTGGGAAGAAAAATGCTCAAAAAAGGCTAATTGAAAACACTACAAGTGTAGAAAACAAAACAATTATCCCAGGCCAAAGGCCAATTATTTGACAAACTTCTCAACCCTACATTTCATTTGTACCATACCCTCATTCAGAATAGTTCCTTCAAATGAAACTTTGAGTAAAAGTCTCAGTAGGATTACAAATATTCAAAGGCTGAAATAAAATAATATCAGACAAGACATAAGCTTGATTTGGCAGGATCTGAGAGAACATGGAACAAGGATTCCAGAAGCATTTTTAATTTTGTTTGTCTTCCCCCACATGATCATCCCCTGGGCCTTTGTTAATCTACTGCATAAACAAAGCATATTTCTTAAGAATCAACTACTGGGAGAATGCATCTTGACAGGGAACATTGTGGGGTCCAGGGTGGAAAGAACATTATATGACATGTACCATACTTGTTAGATGGACTAGATAGTGATATACAAGCCCCCAAATAGAAAGATACTTACAAATTTCACCATGATAGAGGACAATTACCTGTTCATCATAAGTTGATGAGCAGCTTGCAGATTACAACTATTTTGTCCTTTGCTATAGAAATTGCTGACCGGCCTTAGGGTTCCAGTCAATTGTTCAGATGCATTTTGTTTTGGTAATAGCTCTGTACCTCAAATAATTGTATGCAGGTAAGTAATCTCATTCATTCTCTTTCTTCCTTTTGCTTGAAAACATAAATTGGGAATTTAAGATAGATCAGAAGAAGACAGGCCAACATCTCCATATCCCTGACATTAAAAAGCATTTTTGGCCAATTAATGCCCCCCTCCCAAAAAAACCATGAAAAAACTCTGCCTCTTACCACTCAGCTTTGTACATAACAAGGAAATCCATGAAAGTAAATTAAATTAAGGACTGCCTGTTGCCTGCGATATTTTTGGCAATTGTTTAAGTAGCAATGAGGTGATTGTAACATTGACCAGCATGTGACATAAATTCAGAATTATTTATAAGATCAAATGACTAAAGAGAACAGCAGTCCCTGATTCCAGGGTTTATTGTGAATTGTCAGGATAATGGAATCTGAATCAGCTTGTTTATTTTAGGAAGGATTAATTGCTCAAAGTGGCACAAAATGCAGTGACTAATTTTTGAAACAGGGCTAATGGCATAATATCATTAAAACTGAATCAGCTCTTACATCTTGAGTCTCTGACATATTAACAGGGACCCTATTTGTTTTGAGGTGGTTCTTATATTGGCCCCAAATGGCTAACATCTGTAAGAAATCATTGTTCTCCAGAAAGAATGATCCAAGCTTTGAAGCTGATTGGCTTGTTTGCAAATGAGTAATTGAAGGGTTATAACAAAAAATTAATTCCTTTTGCATCCCAGACAGGGTGTTTCCATTTCCTTTTGCAGTGACTATTTTCCAGCAACAAACACAGCCTGCTTAAAGATGGTAGGGTGGTTAGTCATGCCAAGCTTCAGATGGCGCCGAGAGAGAAAAGAGAAACAGAATGGGAATCCGTCCTGATTTGAATGGTGGAAATATGTTTGAAAGCTTTCAAGTGAGTTTTTTATCCATTAAAACTCTATAGACCTGGTACCTGTTTCAGATGGTCTTCTCTTTCTACATAGCATTTTCCATGTTCGTCTATGTTATTGCAACAAGCTATTTGACAAAAAAAAACAAACCAAAAAACAAAAATGGGGCACTGTTAAAAAAAAGCTGAATTGTCTCCTTACTTTGCACAGATGGGGCGCATGATAATGTTCTTGCAACTTGAAGTGCTTCATGAAGGCCACAAAGAAACTACCTACCTAACTACCTACCTACCTACCTACCTATCTATCTATCTAATTTATTTGCCACCTATCTCACCGTAGGGCTGCTCTAGGTAGTTTACAATAATAAAAAGGTAGAAAAATGAAAAGTGTGTAACCAGAATAGAAGTAGAATAATAAAATAAAATAAACAATGACAAAAGAATACAATTAGAATAATAGATCAATATGATAATCGAAAAGATGGGTGGATGGAGAGCAGAGAACAAGTGGGGAGGAGGTGGAATCTGCCATCAATTTAGCAGCCCACTCCAGAGTAAGCTCCTCCATTTGGTCCCCAGGCCAACTGGTACAGTCAGGTCTTAAGGATGTTGCAACACTTCACAATTATAAATGTGATTTGCTGCATCTGTCTTACGGCATTCTCACATTAGAAATATTGAGGTAAGCATTTATCAAATTGTAGGTTTTTAATGAGGGGTACCTGGTGCTCTCTGAGCTTGCTTGTTTTCTTGCATATGTTTCATTTTTCTAACTAGGTAACATCATCAGTGCTAGTAAGGAGTGTTGTTTGCTGTAAGTTTATATTCTGGTGTCTTGCCTATCTGTGTGGGTGGAGGCGGTCTTAGGGATTCTTTGGTTGGGCTGTTTACTAATGGCTGTTTAGCAGTTTGATTGGGATATTGTAGGTTCTTAACCTCGGGCATACTATTGTATGTGGTCAGATAGTGTAGCCTCTAAGGAATGGGATAACATTCAACCTATAAACACAGACAAAGTTAGATTCTGAGATAGAGTTCCTAAATATTTGAAGTCAGTCTGATTACATTACGCAGAATAGAATGTTCAAAAGTCTACTAAGACTCTACTACACTGTAGCCGATGGGAAATGTTTGGCTGGAATTCAGGTTGGATGCAGAGCAGAATATTAAAATATGCCCTTTGATATACCCCAGCTTTATATTTATGACTAGGGACAAGTTTCTATCTTTGTTGTAGAAAAAAAATCATTAAGGAACTCTTAATTATTGGCTCAAACTGCTGTGTGTGCTTAAGTACCATTTGGCTAGGGTGATTTTACAGCAACAGGAACCTGGCCCTTGGAAAGCAAAATTTTGGGCTGTAGGTATATCCTGTCTAGTTCAAAAACAGCTTTTCAGAGGCGTATTTTTAAAACCAAGTGATTATATTACAGCTTATACCCTGGATATATCTTGCAGAATAATTTTGCCTCACGTAAGGCAGGAAAAATAGAAATTACTTAAATTACATCATGTGGGTCCAGAAAACTGTTTTATTAAAGTGGGAAAGCTTTAATGCTGGGAAAAAATCCCCTCGTTTTTCAGCTGCTGTCCTCAAATTGTGGCAGATGAAAGACTGGCTGGCATGTGATCCTAGTGCTTCTTCTCTGGTGGCCAAGTGGATGCTTTAATTGTCCTTTGTCACAGGGAGTTAGAGAAATTCTTATCCCTTGTTTGTTTCAGCAGTTTCACAACTTTATTTTCATGCTTTGGGGGGCATGTCCAATCCAGCCCTCCCCCAAAGTAGGTGAGAGTGGAAGAGACAAACCAGAGAGGCCAAGAACAAACACCCACATTTGATGAGGTCAAAGTGACATTTATATTCATGATAATCAAATCAAATATATGATTGACCCAGATGTTTTTAATAATTAGAATAATATTAATAACTTTTGAAGGTTTTATTATCTATTTATTTGTACCCCTCTTCTATTATTTTTTACAAATAACTCAAGGTGGCAAACATATCTAATGCTTTTCCATCCTTTTATTTTCCCCACAACAACCCTATGAGGGGTGTGGAGAGAGAGGGGGGGGGGTTGTTCCAAGGCTTTCATACGTAAGGAAGGACTTGAACTCGTGGTCTCCCACTTTCTAGCCTGGTGCCTTAACCATTAGCCCAAACTGGCTGAGATGTTATCAGTGGTGGGATTCAGCCAGTTCACACAACTTCAGCAGAACCGGTAGCTGTTTTTTTATTGCCCAGCCCCAGAATGGACTTCCAGAAGCAGCATCCACATAGAGAACCGGTCGTTCATATATTTGAATCCCACCACTGGATGTTATAATATCTTAACATAATGTAACATTAAAAATGGATCTTCCTTCCTTCCTTCCTTCCTTCCTTCCTTCCTTCCTTCCTTCCTTCCTTCCTTCCTTCCTTCCTTCCTTCCTTCCTTCCTTCCTTCCTTCCTTCCTTCCTTCCTTCCTTCCTTCATCCTATAATTGCTAATGAGTGAACTACAGTTGCTGATGGCTTTAGTATCTCCATCTACATACCTGCTGGCTTCCAGCTGTATATGTAACTTTGTACAGTCTGGTTTCCCTTCCCAATTCACTTCTGCAGTACTGTCTGTATGTCACACTTGATATGGAAGCAATTAGCACACAGATGCTGCAGATAGCAATTCTGTCTTAGAAGTGAGCTACTTGGTCATTCAGGAAAAATAAATGCAGCGCAGTTAAAACCTCAAAGCAGTGCAATATCTTTCCAGAAACAACCACAGTAAGTGTTAATAGCTGAAAGCAGCCCCAGGCTATTTAATTGGAGTTTGTGATAACCATTATCATAGATATTAAGCAAATTAAACTTCAGTTAAATGAAGTCCCCTACCTCCATGCCAGCAATTGTGGCTAACAATATTAGTATGTTGGGATACTTAGTCAGATGCAAAAAGTAAAATAAAAACCCAGTGGCAATTCAAGATAACCCTTGTAAAACAACAGGCAGTAGCATACGTTTTCACTTCCTCAGAAATATATTGGTGAGGATGTCTTCTAAAAAGGGCCAAGCATGACTCTTCAAATTAGCCTAAAATATCTCAGGTTTTTCTACAGTGAATCTCTGCTGATATGGTCAGAACCTTTTCAACCGGAAAATCAAACGGTAATTGAATGAAAGCTGTTCATAATGTTTATTATTCAGTTTTCTGTAAATGGAAAGGAAATTCTTTTTTTTAACCCTAGATGGATCTTAATTGAATGAAATATATTTTACAAGAGACCAGAGGAGGTTAATAGTCACAACCACCTGGCTGGTTTCAGGTTAGTGATATATTGCCTAAATTAATTATACAGGTATACAGCTTTTAGGTGGCCTGCTCTGTTATTTAAGGGGTTAAGCTGATGAACACAATTTATTCCTCTTTTCATTACCTGATGAGTTCATTTTTATCTAAAATAAGCATACTCTTCTTACTCAAATTTTGGACATTAAAAGATACCACTTCTTAAACTAATTGAACATTTTTTTTTAAATTTTATAGTAAATTTTACTTGACAAATTACTATAAATTATTTTTTCTCCTTTAATAGACACCCAAAGACAAATAAGAAATTAAAAGTGTTCAACAACCATGGGATCGGCCGTAATAATCAACAGTTTTTAGTTTTAGTTTGAAATACATAAATACAAATAATATAAAATAAAAATTCTATTGATTCATCATGATGCCCTATCCCATTGCTGCGGAGAAATAATTTTTGTAACTGTACTTCTATTTGCTATAAAGGAAATTGGAAGGTTTTTATTTTTTATTCTTTCTTTCTTTCTTTCTTTCTTTCTTCTGCTCTTTATTAGTAGGTGTTAGTTTTTACATGCTTTGTCAAACATTTGTTTAAAAGGGAATGCTTGTACATCTACACTATGAACTAAGGCCTTGTGGATAAAGATTAAGCTCTGTACTGGATCTAGGATAGTTCAAACTGGATTGAATCAACTGGATTGAATCAACTACTTCAGCCTTTGTCTAAAGTTAATAATCTTTGAGACATAATGTTAGATCTTTGTTACAATGTGTGAAATTATAAGTTTGCTATAACGGGTGAAGTTGATATAACAAGCATTCCCACATTCATATTAAAGTCTACTTACAAAAGAGTCCTCCAGAACAATAGGACAACTTTAAGAAGTTGTCCTATTGTTTTAGAAAACTTCATAAAACAGTGGCTTTAATTTTTATAAGGGAATAAATACTGTGTTTATATGGGAGAGACCCATGAATATATTATGAAGTATTTCTACCAAATGTCTTTGGAAATTAGGTGAAGTTAGCGAGTCCTATCTGGAGCATGGCCAGAAAGAAGCAGTGAATCTTCCCTTGTAAAATTCCTAAAAGCTGCAAGCGAACCCATAAACAGTTTGTAGAGCGAATCAAAATGAACTGTTTTATGTGCCATTATGGAAGGGGTCATTTATTTATACTTGGATTCAAATGTAACAATATAACATCATCAAATGATTTATATTGGAAGCACAACAAGAGTCAATATACAGTGATAGGTGGAAACATACCATTCTTTTTTTTTAAAAAAAAATAATAATTCAGAGGAAACCACCAATTCTGAAGTTTGCCTTCCCTCTGCTGGTGGTGAACTGAGCACAGAAAAGCTTTCCTACTGGAACTCTGAGAGGGGAATGTGAACCACTAGTATGTTTTAGATTTTAAAAAAAAGATTTTAGAAAAGGATATTAAAAGCATTTTTCACAAGAGCTAAAGAACTGTGAAGGGTTTATAGATTTCTGCATCCATCCTGACACTCCATAGTAGAAGCAAAAAAGCACAGAAGAAATAGGTGGCAACAGACAGCCTTTCACAGGCTTTGGGACTGCAGTTCCATCATCATCTTGTGTGTTGGTCAAATTGGTTAGAATTTATTGGTTCTGGAACACCAACAACATCTGGAAGGTGGCATGTAGCCCATCCCTTGATTGGAGCTTCTAAAATATACAACATTTAACATGATTTATTTTTCACAACAATCAAGGCAAATATTTGCTAGATTCCACACCTCTAATAACATGGTTCGAAATGGCTCCTTAAAATGGACCTGGAGTTGTTGTTTTTGAACAGCCCCAAGTAAGAGCTCAGTGCAGGACTCAGCTACATAGCAGAACAGTCAATTTCCCAACAGTGAACTTTAGAGGCTCAGCCTTTTCCATGTGTCCCTTCAAATCCTCACTTAATAGACATAAAAATCCAGTTTGACTCTTCCAGTTAACCTTGCTGGCAGGAGAAAAGGAGAGGTTAAGTAAGGGAAATCATGAACTACAGAATAACAGAGTTAGAAGGGACCTTGGAGGCCTTCTAGTCCAACCCCCTACTCAAACAGGAAACTCTATATCATTTCAAACAAATGGCTGTAATAATAATAATAATAATAATAATAATAATAATAATAATAATAATAATAATAATAATAATAATAATAATAATAATAATAATAATAATAATAAAGAAGTTGGAAGGGACCTTGGAGGTCATCGAGTCCAACCCCCTGCTCAGGCAGGAAACCATACACCATTTCGGACAAATGGCTGTCCAGTCTCTTCTTAAAAACTTCCAGAGTTGGAGCATTCACCGCTTCTGGAGGCAGGTTGTTCCATTGGTTAATTGTTCTAACTGTCAGGAAATTTCTCCTTAATTCTAGGTTGCTTCTCTCCTTGCTTAATTTGTCCTGCCTTCAGGCACCCTGAAAAATAGCTTGACACCCTCTTCTTTGTGGCAGCCCCTATTGGAACACTGCTATCATGTCCCCCCTCGTCCTTCTCTTCATTAAACTAGAAGTACCCAATTCCAGCAACTGTTCCTTATATGCTTTAGCCTCCAGTCCCCTAATCATCTTTGTTGCTCTTCTCTGTAGTCTTTCTAGAGTCTCAACATCTTTTTACATCGTGGTGACCAAAACTGGATGCAGTATTCCAAGTGTGGCCTTACCAAGGCATTGTAAAGTGATATTAAACTTCACGTGATCTTGATTCTATCCCTCTGTTAATGCAGCCCAGCACTGAGTTGGCTTTTTTGGCAGCTGCAGCACACTGCTGGCTCATATTTAAGTGATTGTCCACTAGGACTCTGAGATCCCTCTAGCACCCATGACTTCTCTAGGCAAGTCGCTCCACTGATTAAGTGTTCTCTCTGTCAGGATTCTCTTTAGTTCTAGGTTGGTTCTCTCCTTGATTAGTTTCCATCCATTGCTTCAGGTGCTTTGGAGAATTACAGGTTTGCACATCACTACGCTTTTTCCTTCCAATGTATAAGGGAAATGAGAAGGTAGTTCCAAGGAACCAGAAGCTCCAAAAGACTTCTGGGACGATTACACATTAACCTGGGAGAGAGCCTTCCTTGTATGGCCACAGGAAACATAGCTAACAACAGGAGCTAAACCTTACTGAATATCTTTCCTGAAAGTCATTTCTTGTGGTACATGTTCAGTCTTCCATCTTTCCACCAGCTCTGAGAGGAGGAGAAGGAGCTTACGCATGTTAGGGGAACATGGTAACTCAAGAGTTCTACGTATAAACAATGTTTCAGGGTATATGCAACAGTGATCTTTATAAGATAGGGTTTTGATTATCCTTCCAGTAAAGTTTTCTAGAAAGATGTTTGGGAAGCCATCCAACATATTTATCTGACATTAGGAATAGTTGATCTAACGAATATATTGTTAGTTTATTCTTCCATAATCTTTCAGAGATGGCCACTTACTGAGATCAATAAAGAGTGTATGATTGTTGGGGTGCAGTAGTTGCTAGGAGAAAGCACTGAGCATATCATGAAGGCTAGGAATAGATCTGGAACTAATACTTCCAAGTCTCCCAATGCTAGATTAGCTTATGACCAGAAAGCAAAAAGTGATGCTTCTAAATTATTCTGTTTCCATCTTACAATTAAATCTAAGATAAGTGATTATGGAGTCCTGAAAACTGAGTTCATTAGACCTTATTTGCAACCAAGATCAAACCAATGATGGAATAAGCTTAAAATCTTCTTCTCCAAAATAAATTGGAATAAAACAAGAAGCCAAGAACAGCCTTCACTGATTGGTAATGCTAAATGTTTTATTCTAGGAAAATGGCTGTATCGCTCTTGTAAAGAAGTCATTAAGTTTAAGTTCAAAAACACACAAACATTCCAGTAGGTAGATAGGTAGGTAGATGGGTGGGTGGGTGGGTAGGTAGATGATAGATAGACAGACAGACAGATTCTCTGCCCTTCTTTGTCTTATCCCAAAGAATGGAACGGAAGATGCATTTCTTTAAAAAAAAAACCCTTCATATTAAATATGAGTAAAAACAAGCATGAATGATGGGCACAGAGCTTTAGATGCCAACCTATGAGGTATATGTATATTTCATATTTTCTCCTCATATTTGTTGTTGGTTAACTCTGTGTTTAATTCCCTTTTATGATTACCCCCATCTTAAAGGAACCTGAAAAGCTTGTCTAAAATTTAGAAAGTATTTTTGTGAATTCTTAAAAAAACTTGTTTTCTTAATTACACCCCCCAAACACACACACACACACACACACATCTTCCCAGAAATAAGGACAATACCCTTTTTCCTAGGGTTCCAGAAAGCTCATAAAACCCAGCTTTAAACCCCTCGGCTTAAGGTTAATGCATTGTTGTTATGGTTTTGGTGAGCACTATTTTGTTTTGTTTGATTTGTGTCATTTTCAGATCATTTTAGTCTGGGCTATCTAGCTGGTTTCAGATCTGATCTGTTTTTATGGAGTATTTTGGGGGGGGGAGGTTGCATGCTGCACAGAGTTTAGTGGATTTGGGTGGGTATAATAAATTTTAAAACAAACAAATAACATTTTGACATATTAACCTTGCAACTTTCCCCCCACTGTTCGAATGGGGATGACAATATTAAACTGTGGTCTACTTGTGAACTTTAAACAAAGATTTCATATTTGGGCAATTTTAAGCGTATCAGTCTATATGGAAGCATTCAACTGGACATTGACTGATCACTCCTTAAACAAGACAAATTTTTCACATGCAAGAGAGAAAGAAATATTTTTATCGCTGCACAGCAAAAACATAGCTTCTAATATTCTTGACAATTGTGATAGAAAAATGGAGTCAGACGTTTTCCTATCTATCCATGAAAGGAGACTTCTGGTTGCAACTAACCTCCATTTCCAATTTTTCCTTTTCCAACCCTCCTGAAAATAAAAATCTGACCTCAGTTCCACTCTGAGCCCTTGGAATACAGTGGTAAAGAAAAAAAAATCTAGAAGAGTAAAAATAATAATAAACGACAACATTTTGAGGTAGAGGTTTTGACAGATAGTTGTTGCCAATAGTTGTT
The DNA here is from genome assembly GCF_001527695.2 of Protobothrops mucrosquamatus. Lineage (NCBI taxonomy): Eukaryota > Metazoa > Chordata > Lepidosauria > Squamata > Viperidae > Protobothrops > Protobothrops mucrosquamatus. The sequence goes on along the minus strand of NW_015386503.1, from coordinate 224,903 downwards.
CTTTAAAAATAATAATAAACAGGCAAATAAATACAAGCTTTTAACTAAGGTTAATGGAGTTGTAATGTTTGTCAATTGGCAAACACTAAATGTACTTGGTAACAAAACCCCAGGGTGTGAGGTTCACTATTTGCTCACTTACATGTTCATTGCCTGATGGTTGTTGAAACTGTGGTATGTATAAACTAGATGCTACTAATAATTTAGGTTCTGGGTTTATTCTTATACCAAAAGCTTGTGGCTGATTTTAGTTTCTTAGCCATATTGCAAGTTAACATTTTACATATCTTCCCCTTCCTTTGCATTTTTTTAGGAAGAGTTGCATGCCCAATGACAATGGCAAAATTCTCAAAACCCAACTTAACCAACAATCTCTTTGATTTTTAATAGACCTATAATATCTGTTCTGGAAGCTGGAGTTTCATCATTCTCATCTTATCACAGTTCTTGAATCAACTGATGGGGAAACAAGGAAGAGAACCATTTTACAAAATAACTTTGGATGATCACTGCCATCAGCCACTCCCATTTTTAAGAGCTCATTCTAGTTCCCACATATTGGGGATTTAAAACTCTTTGTTTATATACAAGTGCAGAATATTTTTATATGAGGAAAACGTGAGCATTGCCAACAGTGAGTCCTGTATCTCAGTATCTGTAAGCATGAATTTTGTAGGGATTGCAACCAGGAAAATAAGAGTTGAGCATTATCTGATAATGATAGAAGGATAGTTACATTTTTCTTTCTGAAGTAACAGGATTTGCAATTATACATTTAGTTTGGACTTGACAGCCCCAATAAAGTAGCCTTCAGTAGCATGGAGCCTTTAGGCTTTGTTGGAGAAAGTTATCCTAATGCTTTCAAAAGTCTAAAATTCCAGTACCAGGTTCACCAAAACACAATGAAGAATTAACACGTACTATATTAGCAAGTTATTCATACTGAAAGTCACTTCACTTTGTTGGACGTATTTAACAAGGAATCACCTGAACCAAAATCAACATTTACTGTTCTCACATTAAATTGGGAATCTCTTTATCTAGCCTATTCATTTCTCTCACCAGATAGCTTAACATGGGTTTCTAGTATTTGGCTCAGTCAATGAAATGGAGTTACCAAATCAAAGATGCAAATGATTGGGAGAATACAAGGAGAAGAATGGCCAGCTGGATATACAGGGAAATCCTATTCATATTTCATATGCAGGAATTTTTTGAGGGGGAGGGGGCTGGTTTGGGTTTGGCTTGTTTTGTTTCTAAAATATTCAAGTAGCATCAATTGGGAAGACTGCCAATTACTGGGAGGGAGTTTCTCTCAAGCAAAATAGAGTATTCACAGAAGGAATTTTCTTCTGGACCACAGCAGGAAAGGAAAGAATTTACTCGAAAGATTTAATATGAACCCAGAGGGTTGTGTAAGGCCCTTGAAACCTTTGGGTGTGACTCCCA
>NW_015386503.1:198045-223354 GCF_001527695.2 Protobothrops mucrosquamatus | reverse complement strand
GAGAGAGAGAGAGAGAGAGAGAGAGAGAGAGAGAGAGAGAGAGAGAGAGAGATGATTGGAGACTAAAGATGTTAGCTATTATTTAATTTAAATTTAATACAAATATAAATATGAATGTGATTGAAATGAAATGAAATGAAATCAGACTGAATTTTTCTCCAGGCTCCATTTATTATTCTTTAGAAAGGAGTCCCCAGATTGTTCTTCAATTTTGTGTAGGACCCAGGCACTGAGAAAACCATCAAGAACAAAATGTAAGATGTATTCTGATTCTATACGTTGGCCAATTTACATGCAGACTTTGCACGTTACAAAGGCATTTGTTGGAAATTTGCTTCACAACCTATTAAGATGAAAGTGCCCGTGATCTGAGATGTGTTGAATATTTGTACAAATGCATGTTTCTTTTATGTTTTCTCAACATAAAGTGGACTGTGGCATTGCATTTTTATATCCTTCTCTTCTGAGAAGTCAAATGCGTGTATAGACTTGTTTTGCTTGCACGTTGGGTATTTTCAACTGATCATCTTTTCCTTAAGAAAATAGCTAGAGGAATTTCAGCAATGAGAGCTATCAATAGGGGAAATTCTCCCAAAGGTTGGGCATTTCTATGGAGCATGTAGAATGCAAGATCTAGAAAGATGACTCTCTCGAAGCTTAGCTGACCTTTTGCATGAACAGTGTGGTTCACTTTATAGTTCAGTAAGAAACGGAGAAGCAAGATTAAAATGGTCCCTCTTCCCTTCAAACCTGAGAGAGGCTTGGTAGATTTGCTTCACACTTAATAAAAGAGAAAAAATTTCCTTTTGCTATGTTCTTTTTTAAATTTTTGTAAAATAAATTAATATATTGTTTCCATCATATCCTGTTTTATATTTGGAAATGAAATTAATATTTCCAAGGCACTGTAAGTCTCTAGCACTTTCCTACAACCAACCAAACTTGATGTTGCTCATGGTTTTGAGGATCCTGCCATCAGCAGTGGAATAGTGTTTCCTTGAGGAAAATTGGGAGTGCACAAGGGAGTCAAGTCACTTGAAAGAAAGAAATGGACACCTTTCGGCAATCAGCCTCACAGCAAAAGCAGTTTCACATGGAGACATCCTTGTGCTTTAATCCTAATAGTTTCCAGATTCTTGGAGGGGGAAGCTCTGGGCAGGCAGATGAGGGTTCCCAAGGGCAGGGATTTAACCTGAGCAATGATGAGTGCAGCAGGTTTTAGCACTGTCACAGAAAGGAGATTTGTGCAAGCAAATGCATGATAAGGATAGAAAAAGCTTAGTGCTTAGCTAACCGCAGGAGGAGCATCAAAAAGCAAGTGTTCCATGCATGTGTGCCGGAATGAAGGCTGAAGAAAGATCCTGAGATTAGCAATCTCAAAAATAAAGAGCTGGCCAAGTGGGGACACAGAGTTAACCCTTGACCATCTAAATTCCACTGTCTCTTATAGGTAGTATCAGGGCCACTGAAATTAGTAGCCAACACAGATATCAATAAAAGAGCTTATTTGTAGCTCAGGGTTGGAACTAGTCTGGCACTGATGATGTTACCTAATTTGGGTAATGAAATGTCTGCAAGAAAACAGCCTAGCTCAGAGAACACCAAGGACCCCTCAACACAGACATCATTTCTACCATTATTTCTGTAAGATAAGGATGGTGATGAGAGGTGATTCTTCTTTTCTTTTGCAATGGCTATCTCAGTTGTCCGAAACTTCAGAAAGCAATTCCTCATATTCAAAGGAGATATTTTTGATGCCGAATTCAAGTATGGATGAATAATCATCTCCATGTTGGTATTCTTCATCACCTGTAGCTCTGGAAACATTGATAGTCTGCATAAATGCAGTAGAATTGTTGTCAAGACTGATTAGCTAAACCCTTTGACTTCAGTATTACATTAAACCTAGGGAAGTACGTTTTTTGCGTTTTTTTGAAACAGTAATTACTAGAACGGTTGGAAATATGTTCTCCACTGAGCCATTAGGTTCATGCTGAAAGTTCCTTTTCTGAAGAAAAGGTAGGAGCCAAAGTGAGTTTGGCAAAAGGAAAAACACAGTTCGGGTAAATTGGCTGCACTCTCTGGATGGAATGATTGGGTTGGAGAAATCCAGCTGGATTTATAGCACCAATCTGGCTGAATTTACTTTTGGTCACTCAGTATGTTTAAGCCATTTATTCTTGTTCTACATTTATTTTCAGTAGTCAGAGATATAGCCAAAACCTTTTTTTTAAAAAAACAACAACAACAACTCTCTCTTAAAATACTTAATATGGAGAATGCAAAAAAAAAAAAAAAACCCAACCCAACCCACCCCTCTTGAATTAAAGAAACTCTAAGAGAGTAAATGTAAATTTGCATTTTAATAGCAGCTCTACCACACACACACATACGCAAGTGTGTGTACCAAAAAATTAACAATGGATCTTTTATTTTCTAGGATTTTTTTTTTGCCATTATTTAACACTTAACATGGTTTGGCATACTGGTGAAAATAAAAGCAGGGAATAACATTTATTGCTTGCCCTTAGAAAGTAGAGGAGCCTTCAACCCTGATTATTTTTAGAACTTCCATGATCGACTGACACATCGCAACAGCAGAAAGTGGCTCCTGCTGCTTGCTGGGAGGCTCTTACAGGTGAGACATCCCACGATGTATGATCAGGCCCCCAAAGGCACCATTTGCAACACAAGGCCTTCATTTCTGAGCTTCCTTGCCATAGGGCACAAATAATGTTTTTCTTGGCCAGGTAAGCTGTATAATATAAATTATTCTGCAGCCAGTCTGACAGAACTAGGCAGAGGGTACATGGAACTGGACAGTTTCCTGGTGGCGTCTGGCCTAGAATTTGTTCTCAGTGTGTGAATTTGGATGGGATTTCTCACAGACAGACAACTGTGCGTAGTATATGCTCCCATTTCAAATCTATCTTTTCCTGATGCAGAGTGGTGGTATGTTATAAAAGCCAAGGCTTGGGCAACTGAAAGCATTGGAGCACCCAACTGGCTACAGGATTGCATTTTATCATGAGGACTTTCAGAATAAGAGTTGGGTTTGTCACTGCAACCAGCATTTCATTTCAAAGCCGTTTCCTAGAGTGACCCATCAACTTTTTTGGGCTCGGCTGAAAGCTTGAATAACCAAATCAGTTGACTTCAACTTATTTTTTGGCTGCATCCATAATCTTTTCCTATTTATTACCTACTTACATTTTTATGGGGAGGGAGGAATTGTAAATATTAATTCCAACAACAAATTCATAAAACCATACAATCACAATATGTAAAGCTGTAACATTTGAAAACAGGATAACAAGGCACAATGAGGAGAGATTCAATTCAATCTGGAAGTATGTCTACTTTCGCCAAAAGCTTAAAAGGCTTGTTGTGATTGAAAAGGGAAGGGATCCATCTCTCCTCGCTACCCCTAACAAACTTACATCTTCATTCTTCCTTTCAAGATATAAATGAATAAACCAATAGCTCCTTAATTATAGCTTCATCTGAACCTGGAAGTTATGGGTTAACATTTTCAAGATATGAAGATATAATCTAGTTGGCTTAATGTCCTGGCTTGATGCAGAATAACAGAGTTGGAAGGGAACTTGAAGGTCTTCTAGTCCAAACCCCTGCTCAGGTAGGAAACCCTATGTCATTTCAGACAGATGATGTCTGTCTGTCTGTCTGTCTGTCTGTCTCTTCTTAAAAACCTCCAGTGATGGAGCACTCACAACTTCTGAAGGCAAGCTATTCTACTGATTAATTGTTCCCACTGTTAGAAAAATTCTCCTTAGTTTTAAGGAAAACCTGATGTCCTTGATAAATCTCCATCCATTACATCTTGTCCTGCCTTCAGGTGCTTTGGAGAATAGGTTGGTCCATCTCTTCTTTGTGACAGCCCCTTAGATATTGGAAGATTACTATCACGTCACCCCTAGTCCATCTTTTTGTTAAACTAGACATACCCAGTTCCTGCAACTGTTCTTTATATGTTTCAGCCTCCAGTCCCCTAATCATCATTGTGATGCAGATCAGAATAACCAAGTGGAGAATTTCTAGATCACATTGACCTATTAAGGGTGGAGCTTGTTTATTCACAAACTCATTTGTGTTTTTGTTCTGTGAGACACAAACCTTTGAACTAGCACAAAGACTGATATTTGAAACAATTAAGTCCTTTCCCCTATATAGTGACTTAAAACATTTTCATGACATTTTCTAATACAAACTCTGTCTTCATTACTGTTATATTGACACAATCATGGTTAGATGGTTCTAGCGGACGAATAAAGTGTTAAATGAGAAATGACCTAAAGCTCCATTAAAAGATCTTTAACTATTATATGGGGGAACACTGGCTTTGCTTATCTCAGTAGCAATAAGGCATCCTGGTTGAGAATGCATTTGAACGAGCATAGTTTAATAGTGACTCCAGTCACTACCCTACAGTATTTTTAATTGTGGCTCAAGATGCTCTTTCCTGGAACCCCAGAAGTGCAGTGATATTACACTATATATTACACTAATTAGACATGGCAAGATTCCAGGGTCCATAGATCTTCCCCATCCATCCTAGCAGGGTTCATTGACTCTTCTGCCCAAGGGACATGGCATTCCTCCCTGTTCTTGACTTGTTGCTTTGAAATCCTATTTGGGAGAATGACAAAAGTGAGAGCGGTTGTGCCATGGCATCCCCATAATTACTGTACCTTCCTTCTTCAACGTCTGAAAAGCTCCATCAAAGCCAACGGAAAATAGCTAACACCTGTTTTATATGTCTAGGTAGCTTTGGTGTAGCATCCAGTCCAAAGAAATCACCTCAAAACAGTTGAGTGCCTGCCATGCAGGAAAGTAAGCTCTCCAGACAAATATTACAGATCCTGTTTGGGTGGCAAGCCTGAGGAACTGCCCGCGTGGCTTGATGCTGGGCAGCCCATCTTGAAAAGACCAACAGGCTTGAAGCCCATCCTGGCGGTTGCAACAGAGGGGTGCTGAGTGAGGTTTTCAAGCAGGAGGGTGGCATATGTGTTTAAATATATTCAGAAACCCATGAATTAGTTTGGTCAATAAAAGAGATCAGAAACTGAAATCAGTGGCAGTGTGAAACTAGAAATTAAAAGAGGTCCATCAAGTAGTCTCTTGGCTGGGAGGAGTGACTTCCAGAAACCAGCTGTTTTAGTAGGTCACACTGTGGAACTGCCAATAATGTAAAAGCAGGACTCTGGAGACAGAAGGCAATGGAGTCTGTCTGTGGGACATCTTGAGCATGTGACAACATTTCTATGTGATTGTCTGTCAGGATTATCAATGACACTGAGCAAAAATATTGAAAAGCATAAAAGTTAAAATACCATGCGAAGCCATAAAAGTATTAATTGCAGCCCCACATGCTGTTGCTTTTCACTGTACATATTATGAAGAATAGAGGTTAAGGAGCAGAGGACAGCTTGCTTTATTTCATTGTTCTCATTCTGATTTGGGTCTTCCAGCTGTCAATCAGCTGATATGTGTAGAGGCCTGAATACTTTGCCCCAAAGATTCTGAATGACTGGATTTTTCCTACCTCAAAGTTCTTCCAGAATAACAAGATCCAGAATAGGCAAATAGACTGTATCACTAGAAGATCAGCCAGTCTACCCTGGTGAACTTTGTCCCCCTTTTAAGTATTTCAGCAGGTGACAAAGCAATTATGAATAAGGAACAATTATGCACATGAATACGGCATAAACAGTGCTTGTTTTTAGAATATGCCCCACAGTTTAGTTTCGTTCCCTAAAGTCATTTATTTCACCATAAAAATATAATTCAGAACTAGAAGCCAAGCAGTTGTCAGTGTTAAAAGAAAACAGCAACAAAAGCATCCAAGCTAACAATATTGAATAATAATTTTTCTAATAACCCCACAAAAATCTGGGAACCGAGCATGACAAATGAAGCTAAAAATGAAAAAAAAAAAAAAAAAAAACGGTTTCCCAGGTGGGCTTTTAACACAAGTGTCCCTTTCCTTTCACCTTCCTTGAGAAGCAATTGTAACCACATTATGGGACTTGAATTGTTTTTTGCTCTTTCCCATTGTGACATATGGATCAGGAACCATGGAAAATGTCTTTGGTTCTTAAATCATTACTTTGGACAATGTGCATTCTGGGATTGAACTGGTTAGGTTCCTTGGACCTAGGGTGCAGTATAAGACATTTTAAATTTAAAAAAATGTGTAAACCCACACAAAACAAATACCTCTTTTTTTTCTTATCTTCATGGTTTATATTAAAGACTCTCCTCCTCCTCCCTCCTCTCTTTTCATTGTTTTGTATTTTTGTACTCCATTTATTTTTATAATCTTGCAGGGAAAACTAATAGAGGGATAAAAAGACAGCATGATTTGTCTAGTGCTTAAAAATAGTTCCAACGTGTAAATATATAAAACCCAAGACAGTTGAGACTCAAATATCTACTAGAAGCATTTTAATGGTCTTTCTGCAGCACCTAAATGATGGTGTCACCTTATATTGACATAAGACTGTACTTTGTTGTCTGTTTTATGAACTATCCTAGAATATTTGATAGAAGACCAAGTTAAGAAATCACCTAATTCACAAAGGAAAAAACAGTGTGCCTACGGGCAGAGCTTTCTCAGGTTGGGGGAGTCACATGATTCTTGTTTTTACACAAATGTTTGAAACTGAGTTGCATTCCAACAATACGCCAATGGCAAATGTTATATTGAAGCACCAAATATATTGGTTTTCAGTCTTTGTAATGACAACATCTAAGGGAAGACCCTCCACTTATCTACATTGCAGCTTACCTAGCTATATAATTTCAGAATTTGCACCTCAGCGACAGGGAAAGGAAGTGGATGATAAGATCTCTGGAGAAGCAGAGCAGGAGATATGGCACCTACGGTATCTTTTTTTTTATTCCCTGAGCATGTGGTTGCCATTTACAGGCAGAACTGGACCACATTATCCTGCTCTGAAATCAGTTAAGGATTGAGAAGGGACCCATGAAAAGATAACCAGCTAAGCAAAAATTAAGCCTCCGTCAGTCCCAATAAGCAGTGATCCTCCTGTTGATTTGGGATTTCTTCCAGGACCTTTCCGAAATGGAAGATAATGCAAGTTGACACAGCAATACCTGGGAGAGAGAGGCTGCAAGCCCTGCTGTGATTGCAAAATACAATGACAGCAAGAACCAAGCTGGTAGGAGGCCAATATTCCCACTCATCAAGCCATCAGGAAACTTGGGAAATTCCCAGGGGAGAGAAGGAGGGAGACAGCAGAGAGCCGGTGCAGTTGATGGATGGTTTTATGTTCCAGACTGGACAATGATGTCAGAATTTCCAATCAGAAAAAGAAAACCTACCATTACTTTTTCACTGAGCGCTTTGATTCAAGTCATTAAAGAAAACAAGCCCAACCAACACAAGCTTTATATAGCTTTTCGGAAGGGAGGTTAGTGTCATGATGCAACCTGGTGCTGCTTCTTCACCCAAGGCAGAGGGGGGGGGGCAGACAAGCAGCCCAGCAGTGGCGGGAGTCTTCTTTTGACCTTCTTTGGCTGGTTCCCCTGCAGAGCCAATCCAAGTTCTGGCAAAAAGGTTTCCACTGACTTCAGCCAAAAAGGCAGACCTTGAGAACACAAAAAGATCTTTTGTTACAATATTAAAATTGGGAGCAAAAAAAAAAAAAAAAGACTGCCTCTAGACTTGTTTACATAATATATTTTAGAAGTTAATAGCATTTTGCTTAGGTTATAGTCAACTGTCCATGAGGGCTCACGGTGGGATCAGAAGAACATTCATTGATTTATCTATAAAGTTAATAGACTGCTTTTTAACAGTTGGGAATTGCTCTTAGCTGTTCTGCCACTGTAGAAGCCACGAGGCCCATTTCTTTATAATAGTAGTAGTATTAGTAGTATTAGTATTAGTATTAATAATAATAATATTAATAATAATAATAATAATAATAATAATAATAATAATAATAATAATAATGGTGATGATGATGATGATGATGATGATGATGTTGGAAGGGACCTTGGAGGTCATCTAGTCCAACCCCCTCCTCAGGCAGGAAACCCTGTACCATTTCAGACAAATGGCTGTCCAGTCTCTTCTTAAAAACTTCCAGTGTTGGAGCATTCACCACTTCTGGAGGCAGGTTGTTCCACTGATTAACTGTTCTAACAGTCAGGAAATTTCTCCTTAGTTCTAGGCTGCTTCTCTCTTATGAGAGGCCTGTCTTTTCCATAGAAATGGCAGTTGGGAGCCACAAGTAAGCAGAAATATGTTGAGAGCCCCAGGAGGTAGAAGAATGAATTAGTCCACAAGAAGGTTTACGCTCTTAAATACTGCTCTGCATAAAAACAAAAGCAACAAATTGTCTTTTTAGGTAGCACAGTAACACAGGAAGAAGGCAGCTAAATTAGTCTTTCTTTCTGCTGAATTATTATTTGAAGGAAACCTGATCTCAGCACTCATATTACCTATTAGTACATGTTCAGTAAAACCTTTCCCAGCAAGCAAGCGCAATTCCTGGCAATGCTTTGCCATTATTTTCTGAAATATGTTTTTGACTTCCCAATCTAGTCTGATCCTTGTGGGATCTATTCACGATTGGTCTACCTTGAAGGACTCACCGCAGTCATACAAAACTGAGAAGATTCTTCCCCCCACCCTTCTTTCTTGTTTTGTTTATGCAAATTTTTCCAGAGCCTTTTATATATACTGTACACAGGGATACACACTCACATACAGTTATTAACTGTACAAAAGGCATGCATTTTTTTCTGTTCATAAAAACATTGTGAAAAGTTTTGATTTGATTTGATTGGGAGCCACCCAGACTTGGCTGAAAGATGGGGGGCTATATAGAATAGAATAGAATAGAATAGAATAGAATAGAATAGAATAGAATAGAATAGAATAGAGCTGGGAGGTCTTCTAGTCCAGCCCCCTGCTCAAGCAGGAGAACCTATACCATCTCAGACAAGTGACTGTCCAGTCTCTTAAAAACTGTCCAGTGTCTTCTTAAAAACAATGTTTTAAATAAAATAACATCAAATAAATGAATAAAAGATAAAAATGAAAAGTGTCTCTTCACATGTTCAGACAAAGAGGACTACTTATTGCACATCTGTAAGTTGTGCTTCCTGCCAACATTGGTTGTGTTACATCACCTGTGTCTCACCATGCCCCTGTGTGCAGTAAAGAGATCTGTGGGGAGAAAGCCATTGCTTGTACTGTTGTCTTCTCACAGTCTCCAACATGATGAGGAAGTTCGCTTGGGATATTGTATGGCCTGGATGAGTTTGCCTCTTTGAATGCTTGAAGCGAGCTATGGCGAGTTAAGAATGATGTCATCATTAAACATAACCATGACATAATGTCAAAAAGACCATGATGGCTGCAGGACAAAGTTATGGAAGGAAGAGAAGCTAAGAATTTGGTCTCAGTAATTATGAAGTGAGGAAGACAATATCTATGTTGGCTAATCAGGATTAATTCTTCTTTGCCTTGCTAAAAGTGCTGATGTCTACTTCCCAGTTTCTGAGAAAATGTCTTTTCCAACAAAAAGTACTTTTCTTTTAATTTAGGGGGATTGAAATTAAGAATCAGATGGCAGGCTGTTATTGACTCATTGACTCGATTTATAGATTGCCTTTATCTTTGAAATGAATGCTTAAAGCCACTTACAGTACTTGTAGATTGTGTGCAAAATCTTTGAGAGAGATGCTTAGCAAAACATGTTGTCAATAAGACACTCCTCCCCCTGACACACACAATTACTTCAAAAGCGTACATTATTGTTGTTCATGAAGAAGCAGGGACAGCAAGCATTATTATAACATCGCTTTACTCCAATGGGGAAATCAGCAAGTTACCTAAGCTATATAAAACCTAAATTTAGAAGCTTCTTCACTTTGGCCTGCTGTGATACTCTGTCTTCTGCTGTCTTGGAAATTCAGAAGAGTCCCTTGTAATGATTGATTTTGTTCTTGCAGATCAAACACAGGGAAATCCCTATGTCCATGGTGTGAACCTATGGCATGCATGCCACAGGCGGCACACAGAGCCCTCTCTGTGGGCACGAGTGCTGTCACCCCAGTCCTAGGGCTTCAGTCCCATCCAGGAGCAACCTGCATCAATACCCGCACAAGGTAAGGTTGCCGCGCCCACCCCCGCCTCCCCAAGCATTTTTTTACTAACCTGCCTTTCAGCTGCATTCCATTTCTCCATTTGCCTTCGCTGCATGTTTGTTGGACTGTCGGTTAAAAAAAAAAAAAGTTCCATCAGACTTTCTAACTTCTTGCGAGATCTCAAGAAGTTAGAAAGTCTGATGGAACTTTTTTTTTTTAACCGATAGTCCCACAAACACGTGGCGAAGGCTGAGAAGTGAACGGAGAAATGGAATGCAGCTGAAAGGCAGGTTAGTAAAAAAAATGCTTGGGGGAGGCGAGAGCATCTGGGTGGGGGCAGGCACGGCAACCTTATCCTGCATGGTGGCAGGAGGGTGGGGCACGTGCCCTTCCCATGCTAGGGCAGCCCCTGCAGCCCCGTGATAGCCGTGCTGGTCAGCGGTGGGCAGGGTGTTGAGGTGGGAGCCAGCAGGCCTACCAAAGCAGCAGGTGGAGCACCGGAGGATCGGGGAGGGAGGGTGCTGAAGTGGGCGGTCAGGCCATTAGCAAGAGCAACGCCAATATTTTTTTTACCGAGAGTCCCACAAACACATGGTGAAGGATGAGAAGCGAACGGAGAAACAGAATGCAACTGAAAGGCAGGTTAGTAAAAAAAATGCTTGGGGAGGCGGGGCGGGCGTGGCAACCTTACCCTGTGCGGGTATTGATGCAGGTTGCTCTTGGACAGGACTGAAGGTCTAGGACTGGGGCGACAGCACTCGTGCACACAGAGAGGGCTCTGCGTGCCGCTTGTGGCACACTTGCCATAGGTTTGCCACCACGGGTATAGGGTTTCTTTAGTCAGCTTAATAACAATAACCATACAATTTACAATAACAATAAAATTTCCTTTTGTTTTTTCCTTTCTTTATTTTGGTCTATGGCTTTAAAATGAATGTCTACAAGCATATTGTAACATCATAAATCAAATTACCTCACTTGCTAACTTACATACAATGTCACAATGCAGGCATGAAAGAATGAAGCTTGGGATATATGATATCATGGCACACACGTTAATCATTTTGGAGTCGTCATCAATAGGAACAGACACCAATAGTATCCAGGTCTCTTTGTGCATGTGTATGTCTGTCCTGCTATTTTATTGACAGTCCAAATGCAAGCGTAGGTGTGTATAGACAAATGCACATACACACATAGTATATGCACACATGAACACGGAATCAGCCAGAAAGCCTTTGACACAATTAAGGAACCTTCCAAAGATATAGCCTTAATACTTCAAGGATTATCAGCATGCTGTGCAAAGTACATCTTTCAAATGCTTTGCAGAACATTTATATTATACTGAGTTCATGAATTATTCTATAATAATACATTACAGGAAAAAGTCCATGATGGATGCTTTTAAAGACATCAGAAGTCTTTTTAATTAACTCCTGGATCCAGATGGACACATGAGAAAGAATTATGATCTAGGCAAGATCTTTTCAATTAGGGGTACTTTTTTTTTTTTTACAGTATAATGCAATATGAGGTTTCAGCATACTTTTCTAGGGTACCCAGATATACATGCAGGACGAATGGTTTCAATAAATTTCACATTGGAAAATGCAATAAGTGTGTTTATGTGTTTAACTGGTATTAGGTATTCAGAGGAAGGTGGGCTATGATCAAGTGGTGTTAAAAGCTTTACTTTCACAAAGCCCTGCTGCTCTGGGTGTGTGGTTTCCACTTTTATAAATCTGATGAAATTTTACAAATGTAGTCTATGAAATATATTCTGAACATGTGTTTAAATCTGCTCTCAATGAAAATTGGAATATGCTTCCCATGCTACTTGGATATTCGGTTAATGCTGTGTTTCTGGAATATGTTAAGCAAGATTTTAAAGGTAATTGAAACATTTCACACACATTCTCCTGCATGCCTGGAGCATGTGGTGCCTAATCTCTGAGGGGCATTCAAGCTGAACAATATCAGAAGCCACCAATGAATGGCAGAATAGAATGACAATAAAACCTCACTGATCCGTGTCGCTTAGTTTGGAGCAGAAGAATCAACAAATAAGGAGCAGCCTGAAAGCCCTTTTGAACCAACCAATTTTACAAGCACAAATCTATATGATATCAAGAGCTTTGGCCTGTAGATCATGGAACTAACGTGAACAGAAAGACTATTCCATAACCAGACAGCCACCACTGAAAAGACCTGCTCTTTAACAGTCATCTATTTCACTTGATTTGGCAGAACAAATAAAACCAAATTGAACAGAAACTTGGAATAGATATTTGTGAGAGAAAAGCAGATGACATGGCTTCAGCCTGTTTAAAATCTTCAAATGTTGACTCAGTTAGTTGAATTATTCCAGAAGTAAACTAGCTGTTTGGTCGAGTTGGAAGGACATAACTCTGAAAGCCATTTTTACTATGTTGCAGCAACCTCCCAAAAGTAAAATATTTAATTATAGGTAGACCTCAACTTACAATTGCAATTGAGCCCAAAATTTCTGTTGCTAAGCGAATCAGTTGCTAAGTGAGTTTTGCCCTTTTTTACAATGTTTCTTGTCACAGTGATTAAGTGAATCACTGCAGTTGTTAAGTTAGTAATATGGTTGTTGAATTTGGCTTCCCTATTGACTTTGCTTATCAGAAGGCCACAAAAGGTGATCACAGGACCCTGGGACACTGCATCCATCAGAATTATGAGTCAATTGTCAAGCATCTTAATTTTCATCATGTGACCAAAGAGATGCTGCAACAGTCACAGCAAATTGTGAAAAACGTCCATAGGTCATTTTTTTAAAGTGCCGTTGTAACTTTGAAAGTGTCATTAAATGAACTATTGTAAAATACCTGCATTTTGTTTATGTATTTAATTTCAATAGCCCCCCCTTCTCAGCCAATGACTCTTGGCAGTTTACAATTGTTGTTAGTTGCGAAGTCATGTCCGACCTATCGCAACCCCATGGACAATGTTCCTCCAGGCCTTCCTATCCTCTGCCATCTTTTGGAGTCCATTTAAGCTCACGCCTACTGCTTCAGTGACTTCATCCAGCCACCTCATTCTCTGTCGTCCCCTTCTCCTATTGCCCTCAGTCTTTCCCAGCATTAAGCTGTTCTCCATTGGAGAAGGAAATGGCAACCCACTCCAGTATCTTTGCCATGAAAAACCCATGGACAGTACCAAAAGGCAAAAAAACCAAACAAACAAAAACAGTAAAAACTTCCAAAATATATAAGCTGAGGTAATTAACCAGTTAACAATAAAGTCAAGAAACAGGCCTTTAGCACATAGAGAGAGTCCCTGGCTGGGGCACACAGCCACATTTATAGAGCCTTATGAAAGGCCAGCAGGCTTGAGGCCTTTCTAACTTCACAATGTTCTCCACTGTGTCATGAACATCTGTCTCTTCCCCCCAAGCCTTGGACTAGGGTGAGAGGAAGGCTTCTTAGGGTATCTGCGTGCACAAGGTTGGTTGTGGGCTATTCCATGCAGTCGAACTGCTTGTCATTTCTTGAGTCACTGTTTTTCATATTCTGTTTTTCATTGTTGTTTGCCACTCAATAGGTAAATAAATACTGGAGCAGCGGCAGCATAACAGGAAGTTGATCAGACACTGACCAATGACTACAGGTTTCTGAACTGAAGTAGGCCAGTAAACTGAACTGTGGACACATAGTGTCCGGTAGGCAAACAGGACAACATGTCCTTTGTCTGTCCTTCTGTGACTAAAGTCAGAAAGGATGGTTTCCTCTTTCTTTGCATAGTCTTTGTAGCAGTTGTTGATGAAGACGACAGTATAACTGACAGCAGAAACACCCTCCTTGGCTAATTTGTAAATAAATAAGGGCAAGAACACCACATTCCACTTCTGAAAGAAATTGGAAATACGTTTTTCTCCCATTAAATAGTTGAAGAATGAGGAAAACTATAATGGATACAAACTGAGGCTGATCTTTACAATTATTTCAAGGATAATTTCCTGGAAGGAAAATAGTCTTTGTATCTTATGTTACTAAAAATGACCTGTAATCATCCTACTAGGCTCCTCCCTCCCTCCCTCCCTCCCTGTCTGTCTGTCTGTCTATCTATCTATCTATCTATCTATCTATCTATCTATCTATCTATCTATCTATCTATCTATCTATCTATCTATCTATCTATCTATCTATCTATCTATCTATCATGTGTGTTATTTTAATAAACAAAGTTTTGGATTGTGGAAATCATAATGAGAACATGTAATCCAAAGTAAGTTAATGTGCCTCATAGGAAATCTATTATATTCAGGAAAATATTCAGGAAAAAAATCATTTGATTTTTTTACTTAGAAAAGGAAATGTTGGAACACTACTTTAGGCATTTGTGGGGAAGTATATTGTTGGTGTCAATCAGTTGGTACCCAAGTCACATTGTTTTTCTTCAACATTTAAAGTGAGTTTTCAGAGAAAATGTTATATCTTCTCTCATCTAAGCTCAGATAAAAATTGTTATGCATATTTCCTCTGCTGAGATAAATGAGTTTATCTCATTTGATTTTAGTATTTTAAAAAATGGGCTCCCTTTAATATAAAATAAAATAAACCAGGAAGAAGCATACATTGAAATCAATCAATCAATCAAGCAAGCAAGCAAGCAAGCAAATAAATATATAAATATTTGTGATAACTAGTGGGACAAGTCAGTCAAAATTAAGCATGATTTTGAAGAAAGAAAATTCAACATTAGTGTAATTCTTCTCATATATTGAACAGAAATTAACAGTCCTTAAATTAAGTTGAATAAAACCCTAGGTTTTTGAGCATGCACCTAATCACTAGAGAAGATTGAAGAAAAAAGTTAGAAAATTTAATCAGAAAATATTCAAATTCTTAAAGAGTATGTGCAGGGTTGAACCATCATGATTCAATTTAGTTCTATTACTCTATGTATAGTTTGTATATTATGGTGAAATTGAAATATAACCAGCCAAGACTTTGGTTTATAATATATCTTGCTGGTTGGTTTGTAAGCCTTTCATTTTTTTTAATGTTCCATCTAGACACAATTTGCCCTTCCAGAGTTATGGCAAAAGTTTATAGTTTGTAGGTTACAAATTTGAGCAAACTGCATTTCAACGGTAAACAAGCCAAAGAGACCACACTGGTGTTGGGTTCCCAATAAATATTATATCTGACGTAGATTGGGTTTTTTTTCCCCTTCTCTTGGACTACTGGGTGCTATTTGCATTCCAGTAATCCAATTTTGCTAAAAAAAATTTTTTGACGTGACTTGAATAGCTTGATGTTGTAGCCTGGCCTTCAACCACAGAGCTTATTGTGTTCACTATGAAATGGCATGGTCAGAGACTGCAGCCTGATTCATCTAGCTGTAACTGTGTCTTAAATAAACAGGACAATCCAGCTTGGTCTATTTATTTTTCATAATCTGGGATAGGGGTAGGGTGGGCAGCTAATTTTACAGAAAGAATACTCCTGGCATAATTTCCCCTTCTAAATAATTTTGCTGCCACTGATGTACTCAAAGGTAGACTTTGTATCCAAATAATAACCAGACGTGTGTCTGCAGAGAAGGGTAAAAGGAAAAGAAAAAGGTTCCACATTAAATGGAAAAGAGCTGCCAAGCATGAATTATTTTGCTCTCACTATACACATTCAGCAGAGGGAATGTTGAGCACTCAGGGTGCCAAAGTTCTTTTACTGAAACATCACAGTCCATACCATGCCCCTCTCCCATTGAGATGGACTTAGACACAAGAACTTGTCATGGCTTTTGCAAAAATAAGTTGTAGACTTTCTGCAAAATGTCTGTCTTCAGCAAATTTCCCAGGTTTCATAAGCAGAGCAATTCTAAAAGGCTCAAGAAGAGAGGGACCATTGTGAAACAATCCTCATTGGCTCTTTGCCCCTGACAGGCCGACCCCGGAGGAGACCATTTGTAGCAAAGGGAGAGCAAATACTTCCAGTAGGAAAGAGTTAATCTATTAATCAATCAATCTGATTGTAGGCAGAGCTCAGCAAAACCCACCAAATTCAAACTCTAAGCAGGAAGATTCAGAGCAACTTTGAAAAGTGAGTTTTTGAAAGAGGAGGAGGCTAGCTCCATTTTGCATTTGTTCAATATCTGTATTCATAGATGGAGGGAATGTCTGCCACTGGTTTCTGCCAGATAAAGAACAGCTGCCCCATTCCTGGAATATAGATTGATGAATCAGAAGAGCTGATGATCAAAAGCATGAGTGTCCAACTTCGGCAACTTTAAGACCTGTGGACCTCAACTCTCAGAATTCCCTAGGCAGCATGGCTGACTTGGAATTCTGGGAGTTGAACTCCACAGGTCTTAAAGTTGCCAAAGTTAGACAACCCTGCTCTACAGAGATATAGAGCTAAGTGCTTCGTTAGGACTACTGTATTTTTCATTTATAACATGGAGTGATCTGAGCTATATTCTCCATTCTATTTTATTTTACCTGTAGTGTGCTTTTGTCTGGAATGTATAGTTGTGCCTGGAAGATAACTAAATGTTAAATAAGGGGCCTTAGATATTCCTTATTTTGTTCTTGCATTGCCTTCAGCTCCCAAGTAGTTTTTTAACCTTAAATCTACATGACAAACTGCTTGCTTCTTCTGCTAAAATGTCTGCTCTTAGTCTGATAGGAAATTTAACTTCAGGGGCATCCTTGCTGCTTTGTAGCTACAGAAACCAAGAGCAGAGAGAAGGCCCACTTCTCACCTGCTAGTAAAGGTACAGAGATAAATGTTCTTGGTAAAGCAACCAAGAGACTCTCTCCCTGCCCCAGATTGTGGGTGGCTTTAAACAGTAGGACATATCAGGGAAGGACTTTGGAGTCCCTGCTTGAGGGAACCACAGGGGCCAGACCACTACACTATTGTGTACAAATGCATGTACGTACTCCATTGTGGCATCTGAAGGTTGAGTTATGGCAACTGGACTTATTTTATTAGTAACTAACAAAATAAGTTCATTTACTACAACTCAGACTACTTTACCTGGATTTTGCCATTATGGCATCTGTTTGTATTTTATTTTCTCTGGGTTTCTGACATTGGGAATTTTTTTCTCCATTCCCCTCCATTATTTTCAGCAATGGGTCATATCAATATATCCATTGTTGGACATATCAGATAAAGCTCCCCTGAGTGAAATCCAGGTTGGTATTTGAATGAAAATTGTGAGATACCAGCTAAACTGTCTTCAAAACCTGAAGGTTAATCATTTTTTACAATTTGTTATTTTGTTTTTATATATATAAAACTTTCCTTGTTTTTTTTTTCTAGATCAGGAAATATGGGAGGCAAATCTAAACAGTTAAATGTTGTTATCTAAACTATCAACTTGTCATATATCTTTTATTGTTGACATGGTGAGATTCATCATGATGCAACCTGAATATACTTTTGTTTTGTTTATTTATTAGCTTTTTACATTGCAGTTTAAAATAATCTGAAAACATTTTAATCAAGCAAACCACTCCTATCCAGTATGGCTCAACCAATCTATTTAAATCCGTTTAATTTATTTAACTAAGTTGGGACATTTCAATATGCTAAACTGAGTTGAATCTCCAATTTAATTTGGTAAAAAGAATGTGTATACATGAACACAAAGTTCCTGGAATCACCAAACTGATTCAGAGATGCCAATTCAACTTCAGTTTTATATGTTGACACTTTGATAACAGCAATTCAGTGTGGAGATTTGATCCTAGCAATGGTTCAATCAAAAGTGCCTCAGTTCAGATTGTTTACTTAAATATTCACAGAACCCTGATAGCCACTATTTTAACTAGACAATAAGCCTGCAGTTAATTAGGGCAAATAGTTTGACACTTTGCTCAGAAATACTGAGAAAGCAACCCCTTAAAAATGTACTTACAGTAGAACTGAGACATTTCAGTTAAACAAAAATTGTCTCTAGCAGTTTTACAACTCTTCATATGTACATCACTAATCATTATGGAAAAATTCCACCATTGTGGAAAAAACCCATTCCTTTCTAATAGTGGTTGCATGAGCCAGAATATAATGTTTTAAAAAAATAGCTCATGGAACTGGAAGAACTCTCAGTCCATCTATCTCCTGTCTTATTTCATACCCAAAAGGCGAAGGGAGGTCGTTAAATCAATTTACTGTTTTGTTTGTTTGTTCTAATTAGCCCAATGTCCCAAATGTGAAGCTTCTTCAGGCAACATACACCCAGTTCACCTCAGGTTGTGGTTGAATGGGTTTATTTATATTTAGAGGGAAAACCTCCGTGAATTAGTAAATAAATAAATAAAAATCAAGTGCAGTAGTGCACAGACAATATCTATGACTCAGTGGATGGCATTTTGCCTATGACTATTGGATGCTGCTTGGACATGGTACGTGTCAGATTCCTTTTCCTGAATAAGAAAGAAAGTCAAAATGCCACACACAGTATTTTTTTTTATTATGTTTTCTTATGGACATGTAGTATTCACATTTTCTAAAAAAAAATATCAGAGTCTCAAAAAACATTTTTCATAAAATAATTTTTAGATTGTTTTTAATCACTTCTACCCCACTGCATTCAAAATAGACATATTTGCAAGATTTTTTCAACTGGGTTGAAAAAATTGTGGTGAACATTAGTTCTCTCTCTCTCTCTCTTTCTCTCTCGTGTGTGTGTGTGTGTGTGTGTGAGAGAGAGAGAGAGAGAGAGGGAGGGAGGGAGGGAGGGGAGTGGGAGGGAGCGAGGAGGAAGGAAGGAAGGAAGGAAGGAAGGAAGGAAGGAAGGAAGGAAGGAAGGAGGCTTTAAATAGAGGACATGAAATATATCAACATTTAGAAGCTTATAAGGTACAACCCCCCCCCCCCAGCTATTCAGCATAAGTACCATAATACATAAACTCAGTCAGAAGCATCTGGAGTAAGCTCTACAGGTTATAGATTTGTTTGTGATGTTATCATGTACGTGGAAAAGGAACAGTGTAACACATCCTTTCTTATTTAATCTGCTTTGCCAACCTCAGACAGCAATAAACTGGTTGTTGTAGGCATTTTGTGCTTCATTCTAGATCATGTATGATGATGATAAGAAATAGCCATTAACATGTGCTCCTATATGATTGACCTTTAATATTTTTATACTATTTTCCCCAGAACATAAGATTTATTTGTTTATTTGTTTGTTATATCACATTTTTAAATTGCCCATCTCCCTCACATAGGGACTATTGCCTATCATTTTCCAGATTGCTTCTGGATCCTTTTTCCAATCTGGTGCTACATCGTTCTAGTTCAATTCTTCAGCTGTAGATGCCAATTATATCATACATGAATGGTATAGATTTTGTTAGAAATTCAGCGATATCTGAATTTGTGTTCTTTAAGAATTTTTCAATAGCTATCATCTGAATCTACTAAATTGTTGTTTCAGTTTGTCGGGATGGAATATTTCAATTCATTTCTTCCTTATATAGAAAGATGGCTTACAAATACAAAAGCTTTATAATAAATTCTCCTTGTGTATTTGTCTTTCTCCCATCAGTTTTGTGAACAGAAGTTTTACAAATTCACTATGCACTCTATCATGTAATGTCATTACACATAACTTCATTCCTAAAACATCTGGAAGGTATCAGACCACATACATCTCATGTATAGAATAAGCTGGATGGATTTATGATCAGATGCATACAATGAGGTTTCTCTATAATCAACAAGAGGTAGATTTTGTGAACAATTAAATTCTATGTGCTGGTATTGAAATACTCAGTATTAGTATTAAATATAATTTTCTAAGCTTTCTAAATTAATCAAATATCTTATGCAACCATCTATGTCCACTTATCATTGTTCATTATTATTTGAGATACAGTGGAGACATCACCAAATCTGTCTCACTTTTGTACATCTTCACTCATAAAACTGTTTTATTAACAATATGCATGAATATACATATCAAACTTTATTTTCTGTAGATATTTCAAAACTTATATTTATTAGAAAGGACAATGTATCTGGGAATTGTGGGAAAACAACAACAACACAATAACAATCCTAAAATACAATCTGTGAATTAGTCTGAAGATGTAATCAGGTTACTTTACATCAGACTTCACGTCAGGTTAGTTGGATCAGAAGATTAAATTCCACAAACCACACATTAGTTTTACTTACCTCCCTGAGCTTTGCTAATAGTCAGTTCCTCACTGATGCCTTATATGCACACTAAAAAATAACTTATTCTACATTTTTATACCCACTCTATTTTTGTTCAGTTTTATGTGCATTCCTATTCACCCACTTTATTCTTGGCAAGGTTTATAAGAAGACTGAACTTGAGCAATGTGAAGTTTTTCTTCCTGGAGGCACAATACCCAGACAGGAGGAAAAGTAAATCAAGAAGACAAAATAAACACATTTCTCATGAAGGTTGCAAGCCAAGTGGAACTTCCAATTAATGTCCGAGAGACCAGTGGTTTCAGTATCTGAAAAATTCTTCATGTAACACACACATGAACTAACATACACGCAGCCATTTGTGTGATGTCTACAACATTAAGAAAAATAATTGGAAAATTTGCTAAAGATATGGAAATTAAAGCAGGCTCCTCAGTTTCCCAATACATCGGTTTGAATCATAAGAGTTTGCAAATAAGCAATCAGAGAAAGATCTGAACTTACATTATCTGACAGGAAGAATGTAAGTCTGAGCAGCTCTTCATGCATTTCCTGATTTCAACAGGCTGTCACAGATGTCTCTAGGAATGGCACTGTCTATTATGGGGAAATATTAGAACAGGAAGTTTGAACATGGGATGCC
Organism: Protobothrops mucrosquamatus; assembly: GCF_001527695.2. Classification (NCBI taxonomy): domain Eukaryota; kingdom Metazoa; phylum Chordata; class Lepidosauria; order Squamata; family Viperidae; genus Protobothrops; species Protobothrops mucrosquamatus. Next base: position 202,399 of record NW_015386503.1, on the reverse strand, counting down.
ATGGGCATTAAACAGCAAGAGAAGACCATTGCAGCAGTGAATTGTTCCTCAACGCAAATCAAGAGACACAACTTTCAGAGTTTGAGATAATATCTATGCAACACATACCTGTCTCACTGATTATCTATCTATCTATCTATCTATCTATCTATCTATCTATCTATCTATCTGTCTATCTATCTATCTATCTATCTATCTATCTATCTATCTATCTATCTACCTATCTATCTATCTTTAATTAATTTTATGCCCTTCTTGTAACGAATGACTAGCTTCCCCATTGTTCCACTGTTAGTTTTATTTATAAAGCAGCCCCCAAATCAACAATGTTGTGCAAGTATATGGTGGCCCCTGACTTCTGGAATGAAATTTCCCCCCAAAATATGGGTAGTTCCCACTTGGATGGCATGGCAGACAGTCTTAAAGACTTGGTTCTTCTCCCAGGCGTTGGGCTATGGTGGTTGGAGCCCTTTCTGGGTACATGATGTCTGTTTTATGTGTTGAGCAGATCTGTCATCTGTTTACTATGTCATGTAGTTTCCTATTTTTATATTGCCTTGTATTGTGAGCCTTCCAGTGTCAGTGTGAGTGGGTGGCACTTACAATGAATAAATGAATGAATGAATAAATGAATGAATGAATGAATGAATGAATGAATGAATGAATGAATGAAATAAAATAAATCAGACTGAACCAAATTATAACAACAAAACAATAAGACTGGAATAAAATAACTACCAAGAAGCTTGAGTGGGTTACTAAAGGCGACTTTCCTGTTTCCAGCAGGTTTTAGCAAAAAAAAAAACTAAGAAGGAACATAGAACTGTAGTCCACAGTAATAACCTTTCCTGAAAGAAAATGGGATAAAGCAGGTAACAAATTTTAACACCTATTGCTTCGCAAGGCAGTTCCTTGGAGTAATGAAAGATAACATGTACCGATCCGTATATATATTGGAGCAGTGTAGATTATGAACAGTGCAGATTATGAAGTGATATTCCAAGACTAACAAAATCAAGCATATTTGTTTTATTGATTGAATCAGGGGATTTCACCCTACTTGCTAAAGAGTACTTTGCACTTAGTTTGGTTTTTCTGCAGACCACTCCCCTCTCCAACACGTAGACATAAAGGAACTAACAGTAGCAACTGACTGGATAGTAAAATGATTTATCACAAATACAGTTAAACTTTATCTTGCAGTCTTAGATGTAATTCTCTGCAGCTGAACTTCTAATTCTTGATATCTTCCAGAGTTCTTTACAAAAAACAAACACTGTGGCTGCAGTTATAAGGACTGAGCACGATACTTGGTTATGTTATGTTAGAGGATAAAAACATATAAAACTTCAAAGCATGCATGGCCAGGAGTTGGAAATAAACCTATGACCATCAGGGCACCCATAATGCCTTTAAATATTACCTGCAGGTTTATAATGGTTAAAGATGTTTTAAAATGCCCTTTTATATTAGTCTCAGTAGAAAGCCCTTGGCACCACCCAGCAAAATTAATTAGACTGAATTAAGTTCTTTCTAAAACATTTAGGAGGGTTTTGTGCCACTGATACTACAAAACATCTTCCCATGTATTTAGAACATAGGATTATAGCGCTGGAAGGGACCCTGAAGGTCTTCTAGTGCAACCCCCTGCTCAAGGCAGGAGATGGCTTATACCATCCCGGTCAAATAATTGTCCAGTCTATTTCTGAAAAACTCTAGAACTCCAGGAGGCAAGTTGTTCCATTGGTTAATTATTCCTCCTGTCAGAAAATTAATCCTTACTTCTAGGTTGGATCTTTCTTTAACAAACTTCTTATCCTGGCTGCTAGTGCTTTGGAAAATATGTCAGTCCTCTCTTCTCTGTGGCATTCCCTTGAATACTGGAAGATAGCTATCATGTCCCTTCTAATACGTCTCTTCGATAGGGTAGACATGTCTACCTTCCTGAACTATATCACCTTTGTTGCTTTTCTCTGCATAATTTCTAGGGTCTCGGCATATTTTTTTTTGGTATCATAGTGACCAGAACTGTATGCAGTGTTCCAAGTGTGGCCTCACTAGTGCAGTAGTCAACACTATTTTCCTGACCTTTGCCTAGCTACCTATTGTCTTAACAACCATAAGAGACTGATGGTGCTGGACAAGTGACTGAACTAATAGACCAGCGAAATACTGTGGACGTAGTACATTTAGACTTCAATAAGACATTTGATAAAGTAGACCAGTGATGGTGAACGTTTTAGAGACCGAGTGCCCAAACTGCAACCCAAAACCCACTTATGCATCGTCAGGTGCCGGGTGGGTGTGGCCCATTGGGTGGGTGTGCCCATTGGGTGGGCGTGGCTGCGGTGATAACAGCAGACTGGGTGGGACTAAAAAGTTCAATCAATCAATTCCAACTTTGCAAGATCTTTTTTTTTTCCCACGAGAAATTGACTGATTGAGTGAACCTTTTTTTTTGTACATGGCGGCGGAGGCCTAAAGTGAAAAGGTTTTATAAAACCCAGCTGAAGGCATAGGACTGGGGCGATGGTGCGCGTGCCCACAGAGAGGGCTCTGAGTGCCACCTCTGGCATCCGTGCCATAGGTTCGCCATCAGTGAAGTAGACCACAACCTACTCCTTGGTAAGCTAGAAAAAGGTAGCATAGACAACATCACCACCAGATGGATCTGTAGTTGGCTGGCAAACCATATTCAACGAGTAATCCTCAACGGCACTACATCCACATGGAGAGAAGTAAGCAGTGGGGTACCACAAGGCTCCGTCTTAGGCCCAGTACTCTTCAATATCTTCATCAATTACTTAGATGAGGGAATTGAAGGGAAACTCATCAAATTTGCAGATGACACCAAACTATCAGGAGTAGCCAACACCCCAGAAGACAAACTCAGAATCCAAAAAGATCTTGACAAACTTGAACAATGGGCCCTATTCAACAAAATGAGTTTCAAGGTGGAGAAAAGCAAAGTTTTACATTTAGGCAGGAAAAATCAAAGGTACAAGTACATATTGGGCGAGTCCTGGCTTAAAAACAGTAACCGTGAGAGGGACCTTGGAGTCCTATTGGACGATCACTTAACCATGAGCCAGCAGTGTGCAGCAGCAGCCAAAAAAGCTAATACAATCCTGGGTTGTATAAACAGAGACATAGAATCAAGATCATGTGAGGTATTAGTACCGCTTTATAAAACCCTAGTAAGACCACATCTGGAATATTACAGCCAATTTTGGTCACCATATCACAAAAAAGATGTTGAGAGTTTGGAAAAAATTCAGAGAAGAGCAACTAAGATGATCAAAGGCCTGGAGACTAAAATGTACAAAGAATGGCTTTGGGACTTGGGTTTGGCTAGTCTAAAGAAAAAAAGTAATAGGAGAGACATGATAGCAGTATTCCACTATTTGAGGGGCTGCCACAAAGAAGAGGGGGCCAGGTTGTTCACCAAAGCACCAGAGGGCAGGACAAGAAACAATGGTTGGAAACTGATCAAAGAGAGAAGCAACCTGGAATTAAGGAGAAACGTCCTGACAGTGAGGACAATTAACCAGTGGAACAGCTTGCCTCCATAAATTGTGGATGCTCTATCACTGGAGATTTTTAAAAAGAGACTAGACAGTCACTTGTCTGAGATGGTATAGGTTCTCCTGCTTGAGCGGGGGGCTGGACTAGAAGACCTCTAAGGTCCTTTCCAGCTCTATTCTGTTCTAATTGCTGATGGCCTAAGGAGAACTTAGTCCCGTGCCCACTGCTGACCCTTGATTGATTGGCAGACAACAGGCAAATCCTAGCCTTCCTTCTCCCTTTTCTTTGGAGAAAATATTTGTAGTCTGATATATAGTGAAATTCCAAGGTATCATTATCCAAGAAGTTTCATAATACTGCTAATCAGCAACCAGGAGAGGAATGATTGAAGCAGAGACACAGAGAGTAACCAAAAGTCTCCAGGTGGATAGAAGTAGGAAGATAAAAATAAAGAAGGTTGATTGAATGTCTTTTGCTGGGCGAAGAATTCTGAGTAGAAAGATGGAAATTCCTAGCAGAAGAAGAAGATCAGAGAGTTTTTGACTCTACAAAATGCTCAGGAGCATTTGCACTAACACTGACAGCAATTGTCTGCGCATGTCTGGAAGATGGCGGACCCCTGCTTCTTAGCTCCGTGGTAGTGGAGCTGAAGATGGACAGAGGGGGGGGTTTGGAGACCCCCGAGGACCCCCGAGGACTTAGAAGATTCTGACCCACCTGGCTGACTGCCCCGGTGAGTTTTCCCGGGAGCGTGGGCGGCCGTTCGTCGGCCCGTTCGGCCCGTTCGGCCGTTTGCTGGCCGGCTCGGCGTTTGTCGGCCGGCGCGGCC